>NW_012114899.1:3746910-3814734 GCF_000951035.1 Colobus angolensis palliatus
ACTTCCTTGTCTTTGATATTTCAATTATTCTCCTTCCAAGCCTCTTACCAATGAGCCATGTCATGTACATATTCTAATTCCATGCCCCCTTATTTTTCACATTAAATGGATAAGCGCACACATTGCTTGAGGAAATGCCCAATGGAAGGATTTTTCCTTCAGGACTACCCCTGAATGAGGCTGTAGTGCAACCACAACCCAGGTACCCAGTCATACCTAACTATTATTCCAATCTATCTATGAACAAAACCTGGCATTTTGTGCTCCTCCATTAGCTAATGATAAAAAACTTCCCACATGGTCATAATTGAGAGCTGGAGAATAAGTACTGGTGTAATGTTATTAGATCACATGGAGATATAGAGGTACCTGCTTGTTCTTATTCCTGGATATATTACTTAATATCTTACAACTCAGTGATGCTGGGACTGGCCAACATTAAGACATAGTGGGTCTGGCAGAACCCAGCTTATAGTAGGCAATTTCAGTCACATTGTCACTTGATACAAATATCACAGACTAGTACAGGACTATAGATATCTATGTTTTGATACTCTGTTTGGACTTGTCATGAATTCCAGAGTGGTTTCTTATTTGTTTGCCTATTGGTTTATTTTTACAACAGATACTATAAGTTTGAAAACAAATATGGCCCAGGTGGCAAAAATGTTTGTACCACAGCCTAGAACTGCAGCAAAACCTTTTACTGTTTTGGTCCCCATTTAAATCTGACAGGCTTAAAAAAGTAATTACTCTGTATATGGATCAGATTAACATTCCCACTAATATCCTACCTTAAGTATTTAAAGAAGACTGCAAGATGGCTATGATTTGAATGTGTCCTTGAACAGTTCATGTGTTGGAAACTTAATCCCTAATGGAACAGTGTTTGTTTAGAGGTGGAGCCAAATAAGATACTTGGGTCATGAAGGCACAGTCCTCATGAATGGATTAATATTGTTATTGCAAGAGTAAATTATAAAATGCCTGGTCCCTGGTTCTTCTCTTTATCTTGCACTCTTGCACACACTCCTCCACTTTCCACCTTTGACCATGGGGTGACTCTTGTCAGATGACACTACCATGCCCTTGGACTTCCCAGCCTTCAGAACCATGAGCCACACAAAGCTCTGTTCTTTATCAATTACCCAGAGTGTGATATCCTGTTATACCACAGAAAATGAACTAAGACAAAGGTATTGTGCTCCCTTCTTAATAGTGAGTGTTGTGAGATTCAATATTTTATGTATTACCATGAAGAGGGTATACTAGCATGTCCTGAAAAACTCTACTCTAAATATGTCACTAACATGGTGGGGCAATGAATTTTTGTACGGTTTGTCTTTTCCCTTCTGAAATGCATGTGTCTTACCAAGGCCTCTGATATAGTTTGGCAGTGTCACCACCCAAATCTCATCTTGAATTGCAGCTCCCATAATTCCCACATGCTGTGGGAGGGACCCAGTGGGAGGTAATTGAATCATGGGGGTGGGTCCCTCCTGTGCTGTTCTCATGATAGTGAATAAGTCTTATGAGATCTGCTGGTTTTATAAAGGGGAGTTCCTCTGCATACAGTCTCTTGCCTGCCACCATTTAAAATGTGACTTTGTTCCTCATTCACTTTCCGCATGATTGTGAGCCCTCCCCAGCTATGTGGAACTGTGAGTCAATTAAACCTCTTTCCTTTATAAATTACCCAGTCTCAGGTATATCTTTATCAGCAGTGCGAGAACAGACTAATACAGTAAATTGGTACTGGGTAGTGAGGCACTGCTGTAACGATACCCAAAAAATGTGGAAGCGACTTTGGAACTGAGTTAACAAGCGGAGGTTGGAACGGTTTGGAGGGCTTAGAAGACAGGAAGATGTGGGAATGTTTGGAACTTCCTAGAGACTTGTTGAATGGCTTTGGCCAACATGCTGATAGTAATATGGACAATGAAGTCCAGGCTGAGGTGGCCTCAGATGGAGATAAATAACTTTTTGAGAACTGAAACAAAGGTGACTCTTGTTATGCTTTAGCAAAGAGACTGGTGGCATTTTGCCCCTGCCCTAGAGATCTATGGAACTTTGAACTTGAGAGAGATGATTGAGGGTATCTGACAGAAGAAATTTCTAAACAACAAAGCATTCGAGAGGTGATTTGGGTGCTGTTACAAGCATTCAGTTTTACGTATCACAAAAATATAGTTTGGAATTGGAACTTATGTTTAAAAGGGAAGTGGAGCATAAACATTTGGAAAATGTACAGCTTGATGATGTGATAGAGAAGCAAAATCCATTTTCTGACAAGAAATTCAAGTTGGCTGCAGAAATTTGCATGAGTAATGAGGAGCCAAATGTTAGTCCCCATGACAAAGGGGAAAATGTCTCCAGGGTATGTCAGAAGTCTTCATGGCAGCCCTTCCCATCACAGACCCAGAGGCCTAGGAGAAAATGGTTTTGTGGGCCAAACTCAGGACCTTGCTGCTTTGTCCAGTCTCAGGACTTGGTGCCCTGCATCCCAGCCATGGCTAAAAGGGGAAATTGTATAGCTCAGGAACCCTTCAGAGGGTACAAGCCCCAAGCCTTGGTGGCTTGCACGTGATGTTGGACCTGCAGGTGCACAGAGGTCAAGAATTGAGGTTTGCGAACCTTCACCTTGATTTCAGAGCATGTATGGAAATGCCTGAAGGTCCAGGCAGAGATGTGCTGCAGGGTCAGGGCCCTCATGGAGAACCTCTACTAGGGCGACGTGGAAGGGAAAGTTGGTAAGAGCCCCCCACACAGAGTCCTCACTGGGGCACTGCCTAGTGGAGGTATGAGAAGAGGGCCACCATACTCCAGTCCCAGAATGGCAGATCCACTGACAACTTGCACTGTGCACTTGGAAAAGCCACAGACACTCAACACCAGCCTGTGAAAGTAGCTAGGAGGGGGTGCCGTACCCTGCAAGCCACAGGGGTGAAACTGCCCAAGGTCGTGGGGACCTGCCTCTTGCACCACTGTGACCTGAATGTGAGACATGAAGTCAAAGGAGATTATTTTGCAGCTTTAAGATTCAATTGCTGTCTTGTGGGATTTCAGACTGGCATGGGGCCTGTGGCTCCTTTGTTTTGGCCATTTTTTCCCATTTGGAATGGCTGTATTTACCCAATGCTTGTACCCTCATTTTATTTAGGAAGCAACTAACTTGCTTTTGATTTTACAGACTAATAGGCAGGAGGGACTTGCGTTGTCTCAGAGAAGACTTTGGACTTGGACTTTTGGGTTAATGTTGAAAGGAGTTAAGACTTTGAGGGATTGTTGGAAAGGCATAATTAGTTTTGAGATGTGAGGACATGGGATTTTAGAGGTGCCAGGGGCAGAATGATATGGTTTGGCTGTGTCCCCACCCAACTCTCATCTTGAATTGTAGCTCCCATAATTTCCACATGTCATGGAAGGGACTGGGTGAGAAGTCATTGAATTATGGGGCAGGTCATTCCTGTGGTATTCTCATGATAGTGAATGAGTCTCATGAGATCTAATGGTTTTATGAAGGGGAGTTTTCCTATACCTGCTTTCTTGCCTGCCACCGTGTTAGACATGACTTACCTCTTCTTTCACTTTCTGCTGTGATTGTGAGCTCTCCCCAGGCATGTGGAACTGTGAGTCAATTAAACTTCTTTCCTTTATGAATTACCCGGTCTTGGTGTGTCTGTATTAGCAGCATGAGAACAGATTAATATAGCCTGCAATATATTTTTCACTTATTGCCAGTGTGATTTGATTACCATGATGTTATACTTTTATTGAACTGGCTTTAGTATTGTGTTACATGGCCAGAAGGTCCAGATCCTTTTAGTTCCTATTGTTACAGAGGCTGAAAAAGTAACAAAGGCCTAGGAAATTACCATCAATATATACTTTTATCCATTCCAAGTGAATGCAAACTGTTTCTTTTTAAATTTATGGTAACAGTGGTGCAGCATTTCCTAGATCAATAGCCATATAACAGAGGCAGTCTTCATATGTTTCAGCAAAGTTCTTGTATGAGCATATGCTGCTGTAGGGTTTACTACATATGAAAGACCACTGTTAACCTCCAGGGTCTGTCTGGCTTTTGTGAGAACAAGACTAGTGCATTAATAATACGATTAGGATCACTATCCCTACATTTTTCGGGTTTTAAAGTATAGTGCTAAGCTGCAGATTTTTCCAGGATAGATTTTCTTTTCTTCTTTTTTTTTTTTCTCCATATTAGCTGCAAAGTTTTCCAATTGACTTTTCCCATCGTCATATCTGTTACCTAACCAGTCAAGTAACCAAACAGCAAGAGATTATGATTGTTTATTGGGCTAGCTTTCCTTAACCATGTGATCATATAATCCTCATTTCTTTTGCTTATATAGATTGAATTTCCCTTTTTTTTCCAGATGTAATCTTGCCCATAGAGATGCCATGTTCTAGTAACTATGTCTAGAGTTCTATGTGGGTCTAGTGTCCCTGATAACTATTCTAATCGTGATAGATTTATAATAATTGTATATAGCTTTCTTCTTATCGTTAAACACCTGGACACTCTTATTTCTTAAATATCATCCTTTTAGTTATTCACCAAACCCATTTCAATAAGCTTTCTCCTAATTGTAGTTCTGACCTAGGCACCGCTGAGCTGCTTCTGTTTTTTTTTTTTTTTCTTTTCTTTTTGAGATGGAGTCTCGTTCTGTCACCCAGGCTGAAGTGCAGTGAAACAACGTCGGCTCACTGCAAGCTACGCCTCCTGGGTTCACGCCATTCCCCTGCCTCAGCCTCCCAAGTAGCTGGGACTACAGGCGCCCACCACCATGCCCGGCTAATTTTATTGTATGTTTTTAGTAGAGACAGGGTTTCACTGTGTTAGCCAGGATGGTCTCGATCTCCTGACCCTGTGATCTGTCTGCCTCAGCCTCCCAAAGTTCTGGGATTACAGTCATGAGCCTCCACGCCCAGCCACCACTGAGCTTCTTAATGTGCCTTTCTCACAAGCACCTTCCTTGTTGTTTGTTAAACAAAGTATTAGACAAGCCCTCTTGTGAATAATAGTTATCCATAGGTGGCATATCTATTCTACTATATACTTTTTGTGAATTTTTAATTAGTTTCTTCCACTGTCTCCCATGGTAACTATTGCATCGTTACTTTACTTGATGAATATTTGCTTTCTCCAAGCTTTTGCAAACCATCACAGCAGACTTTCTGTATTGTACTATTTCCTTATTCTATTCGTCTTATCTTATAGCCTCATTTTTCCCTCTATTTTTCATTTGTCTTTATGTGATTAATTATGAGAAAATTTTTATATCTTTGTTGTGATTTATAATTTTTTCTTCCATGGTGTTTGGTTTAATGGTGAATCTTTTTATTAAGTTTTGTTAAATTTCAAAATATTAATTTTTATTTTTAGAAGTTTATATTTTTTAACCTGTATTCATTATTTTGATAGCATTTTACTGCTTGATGATTTTTTATTCCATCTTTTATTTACTACAAATACATATACCTTATTATTTATAAAATAAAATACAAATGTATTTTGATTAAAGGGAAAACAGATTTTCAGGAGTTACTGTAAAACAGCAATGCCTAAAAATTAATTTTTATCCAGGCTTTTTGTCTTTTGTGGGAAGGCCCTTTGAGTAGTTTCCAATGCTGCCAGAATTACAAATCATTATTTTTTTTTTAGTTCTTTTTGTGTTGATTCTATAGGTGAAAAAAATATTTTATGTTTATTAATTCACATTGTTCTCACGTCTAGTGAGGCAGTACTTTTTTCATATATTTATTGACCATTTTCACTTCATCTTCTGTTGGTTGTCTATGTAGATCTTGTATCATTTCCAAAGTGAATTGTTTATCTTTCCCTCACCAATTTCTGGACACCTTTTTTTCTGTATTCATAATATGACTTTCCCTTCTCATATGCATAAATTTTTTCTCAACTATTATTTATTCATTTCTTTTTTGTATGAAGTATATTCAAAAAGAAAATATGGATAACCAGATATATATTAAGAAACTTTTCCAGAAATAGGCCACACATTCTTATATGGTACAGCTAAAACCCCTATGGGCTTTCTACTGTTCTGAGAGTTCTCCAGCCTCCCCTTCCCTCCCACACGCACATTGGCTGCCCAGTGGGTAGGGATAAGTCAAAGTGCAGACCTTTTCCCCAAGGTCACACTGAAGATTTCTTTGAAAATCATTTAATTCCCCTATTCTGGAGAGTTTTGTTCAGCCAGAAAATGAGATATGTTGTCTCTTCATCTATGTTTTGAAATCTATTTCTTGTTCCCTGGGTGAGTCTTTCAGAGCTTATGCTTTTGAAATAGAGGAGGAAAATGTTGTCTTTATTGATTTCTATGTTTGGTTCTTTCATTTTCTTAAAAAAATAGCTGTAAAGATAAAAAATATCAATACTATTTCTTATATGGGGATATAATGGTGTGACATGAAGTGTGTACATGGGAAAGACATAGCAAAATCCATCAAAATAGAATTATAATTAATATGGAATAACAAATATTATATAATGGGATATGCAATTTAATATATGCAGATACCAAAAATGTTTTAAAAATCACAACCATTTCTAATAAAATATTGAACTAAGTCTAAGGCCAAGAGAAAACTTTGTAGAAAATAATGACCTGTATCAAACTATTAAAATGAAAAATAGGCAAGTATTGTACTATTTCCATTGATATTTAACATTGTTTAGAAAGTTCTAGATTCTATAATTGAAAGAATATACAAATATTGGAAAAAAGAGGCAAAAATTGCTCCATGTTTATATATCTAAAAACATCTGAAGAGACTATTTAATTCATGATAGAGAATGACTTCCCTTTCCATCTAATCATATGCTAATTAGTGAGTTATGTTTCGTGAAACTCTGTACTTCCAAACATTTGCATATCTTTTACCCTCTTTTTAAGCTGTCTTATTGCCTCTCTTCCTTGTCTTTATTCTACCACTTCATAGATGCAATAATTATCAGTGTCTTTCCTTAGGCTTCTTTTTTTCACTTGCTGCCATATCCCCACAAGAATCACATTCTGTCCCATTCTGTCTCATAAGTTAAGTTTTTCCTCTTTCATATGAATAAAACTCATTTACCCACCAAGACCTCACTGAGAACTCTACATCCACCAATATATTTCTAGAGAAAGTAAGCCTAAAAGGAAAAATACTAGAATATGGTAGCCACCACAGTAAAAAAATAAACAGCAAATTTTACAGAAAATGATTACTTACAAGTACTTCTCTTAAAATAAAAAGCAAGGCAAGTTGCTATTTAATGATGTTTGGACATCTTTAGATAAGAAGAAAATAGAAATAGAAATATAAGTACAATAGCCTGGAAGACATCCTTCATCCTGGCGAACTTCCTTGTGTGATAAGCACCTTAACCTCAACAGGAACAAGGCTGCACACCTCCAGTTTTCTGAAAAACTTACCGCTGCTCATTGCTCTGACTGCCGTTATTCAAATAAGATCATTCTAGACATTCAGGTTTGAAGTCATCTTTGAATTCCTCTCCCTTTTCACATCCTTTTTATTCTATCTCTGTGATGTTGCAAAGCTTACTGTCCTTCTCACCATTCCACTGACATTTGCTTGTTTCAGATTCTCTTTACCTTATACTTTTTAAAAAAAATTCAAATGTCTAAGGCATTCTGAACATATTTTGCCATACTTATCTTATTGCTATATTTATCTTTTTAAAAGTGATATAGTTTGGATATTCATCCCCTCCAATTTGCATGCTGAAATGTGATCCCCACTCTAGGAGGTAAGGCCTAGTGGGAGGTTTACATCATGGGGTGGATCCTTTATGAATGACTTAGGATCATCACCTGGATGATGAGTGAGTTCTTACTCTGTTAGTTCATGTGTTAGTTCATCTGTTAGTTCTTACTCTGTTAGTTCATGCGTAATGATGAGTGAGTTCTTACTCTGTCAGTTCATGTGTTAGTTCATCTGTTAGTTCTTACTCTGTTAGTTCATGCGTAATGATGAGTGAGTTCTTACTCTGTCAGTTTGTTACTCCTTGAAACAGATGTCTGCTTGTTTAAAGGAGTCTGGCACCTCCTCCTCTCCCTTGCTTCCTCTCTCATGCTGTGACATATTGGGTCTCTTTTTGCTTTCAAACATAGTTGTAAGTTTCTTGAGGCCTTCGCCAAAGCAGATGCCTGCACTATGCTTCCTGTACAGTCTACAGAACCATGAGCCAAAATAAACCTCTTTTCTTTATAAATTACCCAGTCTCAGGTATTTATTTATGGTAACAAAAATGGGCTAATACAAAATGTTGCATTAATAACATCTGCCACAATAAAGAAGGAAAACAAAACCTGAAATGGATATCTATCACCACCTAAAAACTTAGCCTGCCAATTTAGGCCAAAACAGAGGTCAATCCATCATTACACCTTGCTACCACTTTTCTCACACTCCAAGTTCTAAAGATGTTGAGCTTCTTGTAGTCCTCCCAACAAGTCCTCTTCATTTCTCAACTAGGAGAGTTGATTTATAAGTACCCTCCATCTCGAATCCCTTTCTTCTTCTTCATTGCATGTTAAAACTCACCCATTATTTAAGGTACAGTTTAAATGCCATCTCCTTAATGTAACACTCCAGCAGAAACAATTGCTCCTTTCTCTGAACTCCATTATATTTTATCTTCGCAATTCCTATGGCATTCATTTTCTTTATTTTACATCACAGTGACTTTCGCCATTCTTTCCTTACCTGATTTGAACTTAAAGTTTGGAACCAGAACTATGATTTAAACTTTTTTTTTGTCTCCATATCATCAAGTAGAGTGCTTTCAGGGAGTAGAAAATGATTACTTATTTAACAATTGAATACTTTATATGAAATTGACCAATTAAGATTAAATTCACCCGTTGGCTAAATTTCTACAAAGGAGACTAGGTAGAAATAGCTTTAAGTGCTTATGGTTTAAAGAAAAGACTATTTTTTGGCTTATGTTTGAGTTCTTAGCTGTGAGTTTTATTGATACTTTTGGATGAAACTCCATTAGGCAGCCAAACACACCTTTGGAAGCTTTTGGAGATAGAAATGTTCTCAGACGTGCTTTTTAATGGTGAATGTAGCACTTAAGGTTTTTAAAATAACGAGAAACAAAGAAAATGGACTCCTGGGGACACGTCCAGGGAATTGTTCAGCATGTCATAATCCTCATTTTGCCTACATTACAGTCAATCCATTAATGGGAACCCCTTTCCTTGGAACTTAGGTGAAAAAATTTGAAGCAGAAGACATCACTTCACTTCCACCAAAAGTAGAAAAATCCAGACTCTCCAACAAAGAAGCCCATGTAAGGAGGACACACTAAAATTTGATCTTTGATTTCAGAAAAAGTAAATCAATATCTATAGGGATTAAGAAGAAAGCCATTTTTAGAACTAATGTTTCTTCTAAAATAACATTTTTTTTTTTCTTTTTTGGAATACTATTCTGGCCAGGCATAGAATGGATCTTGAATACTCATAATAAACAGGCTATGAAGTAGGAATTATTTTCATTATTTTATAAATGAGAACTTTGGCAGCTTGGGATTATTAGTTAGTGGTAATAGCTATAGTTACTGCTTATTATTATTATTTAACTATTTATACCTGTGGTAAATGTGTCAGATTTCTCCAGAGTTACAAAACCAATATACCATTCAGATATAGAGATGCAATAGCCTAACCAAGTTAACAGGTATAACTTACTATCATAACAACTATACAATTTATGGTCAAAACTGGGAAATTTGGGGAACAAAAATATTCTTCATTAATAATTATGCCAAGACTTTAGGTATAAACAGACAACTTCTTGGGTAAATCAGAACTATTGGTCATTCTATTCATAGCTCAAACAAATAGTTTCCTTATCACCATACACATTCTAAATATCCAGCTTTCAATATTTACCTCAAAACGCAATATATTTTAGAGTGTTCTAAGTTAATAAAGCAAGTAGTATTTATATGACTTTTTCTGTTGTATGTGCTGAGTAAGCTAGAAGTTAATTTGTATTTTATTTTTCAAGGAATCAAATGATAAAGTAATTTTTCACTATCACCACACACCTGTCAGAGAACATTGCTGTAGAGACCTCTAAATAATATGGTTGTCCAGATAAATTTTCTGGCATTTATCTAGTCTTTTCAATTCATACATAACAAGTATACATATTTATGGACTGCATGTGATATTTTCATAGATTGCATACAGTGTGTAATGACTGAATCAGGGTAATTGGGATCCATCACTTCAAACATTATTTGTCTTGGGAAGATATCAGATCTTTTCTACTAACCACATTGACATGTACAATAAATTATTGTTATCTATATTCACACTACTGTGCTATTAAACACTAGAATATATTCTTTCTATCTGATTGTATTGCTGTACCCATTAAGCAACTTCTCTTCTTCCCCTCTTTCCTCCTACCCTTTCCAAACTCTGGTAACCACCATTTTACTCTCTACATCTATGAGATTAACTTTTTCATCTTCCACATATGAGTTAAAAATGCAATATTTGTCTTTCTATGCCTGCCTTATTTTACTTAACAGAATGTCCTCCATTTCATCTATGTTGTTGGAAATGACAGGATTTTATTCTTTTATGGCTTAATTTCCATTGTGTGTCTATATCCCATTTTCTTATTAGTTTGTTAATGAATACTTAGGTTCACTCCTTGGCTAAGGAGCCATATCTCAGCTATTGTGAATAGTGCTGCAATAAATAGGGTAGTGCAGATATCTCTTCTATATACTGATTTCCTTTCTTGTGGAAATTACCCAACATTGGGATTTCTGCATCATAAAGTATTTCTATTTTTAGATTTTAGATTTTGAAGAAACTCCATATTCTTTTTCATAGTGGCTGTAATAATTTACATTCCCAGCAACACTGTACAGTTCTCTTTCATTCACACCCTCACTACCAAAAAGCTGGTAGAACTGATAAATAAATTCAATAGTTTTGCAAGATACAAAATCAAATTGCAAAAATTAGTAACATTTTGGTATTATTTTTAAAAATTTATATTTTTGTAATGTGTGCTCTACTATGACTATTCTAAATAAAAATAATTCTACATTTTAAACAAAATATTCATTAATATTTACCTTTCTGATGAGATATTTGATTGCATGAATTGTTTTAACTTTCTGCTCTTATCATTGTAAGAACACAACATGAGCTGTACCCTTTTAACAGATTTTTAAGTGTATCATACAATATTATTAATTATAGACAAATTATTGTACAACAGATTTCAAGAAATTCATTTTGCATAATTGAATTAAATCTTTATACCCATTTATTAGTAGCTCATTTTCCCTTCCTTCTGCTCCAGTAACAGCCTATCTGCTTTCTCCTTCTATGAGTCTGACTACTTTAGATACCTCATCTAAGTAAATCAGGATTCCTTGTCTTCCTGTGACTAGCTTATTTTATTTAGTGTAATGTGGTCATATTTTATCTATGTTGTTGTATATAGAAGGATTATCTTTTTTTTAAGGCTGAATAGAAGAATTTTCTTATATTAAGGCTGAATAATATTATATGTATATACTTAATTTTTTATTCATGTGTCAATTGATATTTAGGTGGTTTCCATATCTTGGTTATCGTAAATAGTGCTTCAATTAGCATTGGAGTGCAAATATCTTTTCGAGACTCTGAGAACAATTCTTTTTTTTGTAAATACCCAGAAGTGGGATTGATGGGTTATGTGGTGGTTCCATTTTAATTTTTGAGAAACCTCCATATGGTTTTATGTAACAGATGTACCATTTTGCATTCCAAATAGTAGTGTACAAGGGTTTCAATTTCTCCACATCTTTGTTGACACCTGTCTTTTGATTTGTTGGTAATAGGGATTCTAACAGCTGCGAAGTGATAGCTCATTGTGTTTTTGACTTGTACTTCTCTAATTACTAGTGAGGTTGAGCATCATTTCATATACTGCTTGGCCATTTGTGCATATTTTTTGAAGAAAGGTGTATTAAAAATTTTAGCCTGCTTTTTAACTTGGGTTGTTAATTTTTGTTGTTGTTGTTATTGAGTTATACAAGTTTTTTATGTGTTTGGAAATTAACTTTTTATCAGGTGTATAGTATACAAATATTTTCTCCCATTCTGTAGGTTGCCTTTTGACTTTGTTAATTGTTTTATTTGCTGTGCGGAAGCCTTTTAGTTTGATGCAGTCCCCCTATTTTTGCTTATGTTGTCTGTGCTTTTAGTGTCTTATTCATAAAATTATTACCAAGACCAATGTCCTGAAGGTTTTCTCTGATGTTTTTATAATGTCTCTGATGTTTTCCTTAAAGAGCTTTACAGTTTCAGGTCGTATGTCTAAGTCCTTAATCCACTTTGAGTTGCTTTTATGTACACTATAGAATAAGGGTAATTTTCTTCTTTTGCATGTGGATATCCAGTTTTCCTAGCTCCGTTTGTTGAAGTGACTATCCTTTCTTCAGAATGTATACTTGGCAACACTGTTGTAGATCAGTTTACTATATATGTGTGGATTTATTTCCAGGCTCTCTATTCTGTTCCACTGGTCTGTATATCTGTGTTTACGCCAGGACCATATGGATTTGATTACTGTAGCTTTGTAATATATTTTAAAATCAGGAAATGTGATATCTCTAGCTTTGTTTTTTGTTCTCAAGATTGTTTTGGCTGTTAGAAATTCACTTGGATTCTACATAAATTTGAAAATTGTATTTCTATTACAATAAACATGGATATTTTTAGTAAATATCCACTGAATATAGATCTTCTTAGACACTCTACATTTCATGATTCAGTCTAGGAAGGTTGTATGTTTCTAGGAAGTTATCCACATCTTCTAGGCCATCTAATTTTTTGACTTTTAGCACTAATATAGTTTCTAATGGTTCTTTTTTTATTGCTATGGCATAAATTATAAAACCTCCTCTTTCATACTTAATTTTATTTAAGTCATCTCTTTTTTTTTCTTAGTCTTGGTAATGGTTGAAAAATGTCTATTTTGTTTATGCTTTCAAGAACCAACTCCCCAATTTCACTGATACTGTTTTTCTATTTTCCATTTTGTTCACTTTTTCTGTATTCTTAAGTATTCCTCCCCTTCTACTAACTTTGGATTTTTTTAAACAATTCTTTGAAGGATAAAGTTAGGTTGTTTAAAATATTTCCTCTTTTTAAAATATAGGCCTGTATCACTGTAAACTTCCCACTTAGTACTGTTTTTTCTATATGTCATTAGTTTGAGCATGTTGTCTTTTAATTTTCATTTGTCTCAAGATAATTTCTAATTTTCTTTTTTTTTTTAATTTTATGACCCACTGGTTGCTCAAATGTGTTTTGTTTTATTTTCACATGTTTGTGAACTTCCCGGGTTCTCTATTGCTATTGATTTTTAGTTTTGTTGCATTGTGGTCAGAAAAGGCATTTGGTATCAATTACATCTTCTGGAATTTTTCTCTATGCAGTTTTCTAATGTTGGCTTTGTATATTCAGGTCCTCTAATATTGGGTAAAAATATATCTATAATTACTGTATCTAACTGGAAAATTGACCTTATTATTATTATATAATGTCCTTTGTCTTTTGTGACAGATTTTCACTTAAAGCATATATATTTTTAAATACAGCCAACCCTGCTGTCTGTTACAATTTGAACGGAATATATTTTTACATCCCTTCACTTCTATGTCATTAAATTTAAAGTGAGTCTCTTGTTGATATAGTATAGCTCTGTGTCCCCACCCAAATCTCATGTTGAATTATAATTCCCAACTTTGGGAGAGGGACCTGATGGGAGGTGATTGGACCATGGGGACAGAGTTCCCCCTTGCTGTTCTCATGATAGTGAGTGCGTTCTCATGAGATCTGGTTGTTTAAAAGTGTAAAGCACTTCCCCCTTTCTCTCTCTCTCCTGCTCTGCCATGGTAAGAAGTGCTTGCCTCCCCTTTGTCTTTTGTCATGACTGTAAGTTTCCTGAGGCCTCCCAGCCATGATTCCTGTATAGTCTGCAGAACTGTGAGTCAATTGAACCTCTTTTCTTCATAAATTACCCAGTCTCAGGTAATTCTTTATAGAAGTGTGAGAACAGTGTAATACACTTGTAGACAGCATGTATTTGAATCTTGTTTTGTTTATCTGTTAAGCCACTCTTATGTCCTTTGAAAGAGTTTAGTCCATTTACATTTAAAGTAATTATTGATAGAAAAGGGCTTAACTACTGCAATTTTGTTTATCGTTTGCTCGGTGTTGTCTAGTTCTTTGCACCTATTTCTCTTTTACTGTCTTTCCCTGCATTTTATTATTTTTTATTACAATGCATTGATCCCTTTATCTTTTTTTATGTTGTAAGTCTTTTTCTGTGGGTAGTTTTTGTGGTTACTATTGGACTTAAATAAACCAACTTATAAGAGTCCATTATAAGCTGATAAAAGCTTAATTTTTTTCACATACAAAAATTCTACATTTCTACTTCCTCTCCCTTAACACTTTGTTATTGATGTTACTATTTGCAGCTTTTGTACTGTGCTTTCATTAACATATTTTATAGTTATGTTTATGTATCTTAGTTATATTTATGTAGTCATGTCTTTGTATCTTTTATACTAGAATTTAAAATCATTGTCTCATCAACATTACAGTATTACACTATTCTGTATGTGTTTTGATATTTACCTATACCAGTCAGTTCATGTTACTGTTTAGCATCAATTTCTTTCAACTTCAAGGGCTCTCTTTAGCTTTTCTCATAAGCCAGGACTAGTGGTGATGAACACACTCAGAATTTGTTTCACAAGGAGGTTTTATTACTTACTGTTTTTTGAAGAAAAATTTTGCAGCAGATAGTATTTTTGACAGTTATTTATTTATATCTCATTAGTGCTTTGAAAATATCATCATACTCCCTTCTGGCATGCCACTTACTGCTTTTAAAATTCTCCTTTTGTCTTTGACTTTTGCCAATTTGATTATAATTTTTCTAGGTATGGATTTTTTTGGATTTTCCTTATTTGGGGCTTGTTAAGCTTCTAGACATGGATGTCCATTTTCTTCCCCAGATTTTGGAAGTTTTCATCTATCACATATTTAATATTCTTTCCTCCCCTTTATCTCTCTCTTCTGGGATTTCCATAAGGCAAGTATTTGTCCACTTGGAATGAAATTTGAGGTGTTTTAATATTTGTTTGAATTTTCAGTGTTTGCTGAGATAAATAAGTCTATATTTTTAAAGCCAATGGAGTGGGTGTATGATGAAAGATAATGTAGGGATGGAAAGAATAGTTAGCAGTCTTCGGTGAATAATGGTCATAATAAAAAGATTGTTGAAATGATAATTTTGTGCAATACTTACAAGTGGCATATTTTTCTCATGCAAAAATCTCTACAGGGAAAGGGCTGCATTGAGCAGAACAGAACTAGAGTTACTAATGTGACTGATAAATCAAAGCTTCTTGGGGCAAGTACCATGGCTCATAGTGACAACTTATGCCTTGCATTTGGATTGTATTCCTTCTCCTTAAGTGAACTGTGGGAGGCTGCATATTTTCTAAACATCTTTCTGATTTGCATACTTGCTAAGGAATTTTATTCTCTTCCATGATAATTCTGTATTTGCACTAATATAATTAGCTATTCTATGAATTAACTTACCCCTCGTTTACAGTAAACTAGGAATAGAAGGGGACATCCTCAATATGGGAAAAAATATTTACAAAAAATACTATAGCTAACATTATGCTTAATGGCAAGAAACTGTCATTAGAAACAAGGTAAGGATGTCTCCTCTTATCACTTCTTTTCAGCATCGTATTGGAAATCCTAGCTAATGGAATAAAATAAAATAAGATACTGACATAGAAAAAAGAAACAAAACTGTCTTTGTCCACAGATGACATAATTTTAATATAGAAAATCCAAAAGAGTCAACAAAGGAAGTCTTGAAAGAAATAACCTTAGGGTGAATATATAAAAGTCACTTGTTTTTCTATATAGCAGCAATAAAAAAGTGCAAAATTTGAAATCAGAAAGCAAAATCATTTACATTAGCACCAAAAATTATAATACGTAGGTAAACATTTTTAAAAAGTACAAGATTTTTATGAAGAAAACTAAAAAATGCCAATAAAAAATTAAAAAAGAATAATATAAATGGAGAGTTTTCCATGCTCAATACTGTCAAGATGCAGTTCTTGCCCTTAGATTTAACACAAAAACAATCACAATACTAAGGTTTGTTTTATTTATTTATATTTTTGTCAATATTAACAACCTGATTTTAAGTTATTAGGAGATAAAAAGACTCAAAACATGTCACATAATTTTGAAGGAAAAAAAAAAGCTGGAAGACTGATACTATCCAAATTTAAAACTTATAATAACATTATCACAGGACAAAAGAATATACAAATAGATCAATGCAACAAAATGGTCCCAAAATAGATCCATATAAATATAGTCAACTGATTTTCACAGCTAAGCAATGACAGTACAATGAAGCAAAGATAGTCTTTCCCACAAATAGTGATGGAAATCTTTATGAAAAAAAATGGAATCTGGCTAAAGACTGTATTTTTCACACACAAAAAAGTCAAAATGTATTATAGAAGTAGACAGAAAATTCATTAAAATTAAAAATTTATCTCAGGAGAATGAAAGAACAAGCCCCAGATTGAGAAAATAATTGCAAAATAACAACTCATTTAAGAACCTTAATCCAAAATAGACAAATAATTTGAGACTCATCAATAAGAAAATGAACAACTTGATTAGAAAGTAGGCCAAGACCTTAACGGACACCTCACTAAAGAAGAAAAACAGATGGCAAGTAAACATATGAAAAACGTATGAAAAGATATTTTGCATCATGTCATCATAGAAATATAAATTAAAACAATGAGATACCACCACACAATAATTAAAATGGACAAATCCAGAACCTTGACAACACTCTGACCATATGATTCAGCAATTGTAGATTTTGGTATTTACCCAAATGAGTTGAAAATTTTTTTCTACACAACAACTGCACATAGATATTTACAGCACCCTTATTCTTAATTGCCACAACTTGGAAGCAATCAAGATGGTTGAACTCAGCAATCAACATGAAGGACTCAGTAGGTTAGTGGACAAATAGATTGTTATACATTCAGACAATGGACTATTTTTCAGCAACAAAAAGAGATAAAGTGTCAAGTCATGAAAAGACATGGAAGAATCTTAAGTGTATACTATTAATAAAAGAAGCCAATCTTAAAACTATACATACTGTATGCTTCCAACTATATCATGTTCTGCAAAAGGCAAAACTCTGGGGACAATAAAAAGATCGGTGACTTCCAGGAGTTAGGGGATAGGGAAGGATAAATGGGAAGAGCACAGAAAACATTTAGGCTAGTGAAACTTCGGGCATGATAGAGTTGTAGGAGACACATGTGATTTGAAATTTGTCCAAATCCATGGAATACACTTGTTCAAAGTCAAGAGCGAACCTGAATATAAACTGTGGCCTTTGGGTAATAATAATCTGTCAATATAATTTCATCAATTTTAACTGATGTACTACTTTGGAGGATAATGTTGATAGTGGAGTAGGCTATGCAAGTGTGGTGGCAGGAGGTTTATGGTAAATCTAAATAAAGTCTATTTTATTTTAAAAGCATAATTTCTACTCAATTTTAAGGAGCTTACCCTTTCTTATCAACTATGATGGCTAATATTGAATGTCAAGTTGATTGGTTTGAAGGATGTAAAGTATTGATCCTGGGTGTGTCTCTGAGGGTATTGCCAAAGGATACTACCATTTGAGGCAGTTGGCTGGGTAAGGCAGACCCACCCTTAATCTGGGTGGGCACCATCTAATCAGCTGCCAGCAAATATAAAGCAGGCCAAAAAAAAAAAAAAAAGGCAGGACTGGCCTAGCCTCCCAGCCTACATCTTTCTCCCATGCTGGATGCTTCCTGCCCTTGAACACAGGACTCCAGGTTCTTCCATTTGGGACTCGGACTGGCTCTCCTTTCTCCTCAGTCCCAGAGCCTGGGGAGGACAGAATGATTTTTGTGGACCAGGCCAGGGTTCTGTTGCTCTGTTCAGCCTTGGGATGTTGCTCCCTTCATCTAGGCTGCTCCAGCTCCAGCCTTGGCTCAAAAGGCTCAAGGTACAGCCCAGGTTGCAATTTTGAATGATGTAAACTGTAACCCTTGATGGCTTTGATGTAGTATGAAAGCTGCAGGTTCTCCGAGTAGAGGAGGCATGACAGCTTCCACCTAGATTTCAGAGGATGTACGATATGGTTTGGCTCTGTATCCTCACCCAAATCTCATGTCAAACTCTACTTTCCAGTGTTGGGGGAGTGACCTGGTGGGAGGTGATTGGATCACGGGGGTGAATTTACCCCCTTTCCATCCACAGGGTAGTGAGTTCTCATGAGATCTGATAGTTTAAAAGTGTGTGGCACTTCCACCCTTGCTCTCTGTCTCTCCTGCTGCCATGTGAAGAAGGTGCTTACTTCCTTTTTGACTTCTGGCATGGTTTGAAGTAAACCAAGGCCTCCCAGTCATGCTTCCTGTTAAGCCTGAAGAACTGTGAGTCACTTAAACCTCTTTTCTTCATAAATTACCCATTCTTAGGTAGTTCTTTGTAGCAGTGTGAGAATGAACTAATATATTGTATGAGAAAGCCTGGGTGCTTGGGCAGAGGCCCTGCAGAGAGCCTGTACTAGGGCAGAGCCAAGGGGGAATTGTGGGGTTGAAGTCTTCCTACAGAGTTCTCACTCAGGCACTGCCTAAAGGAGCTATGGGAACAGGGCCATTGTGTTTTAGAATCCAAAATGGTAGGTAGATCAACTGAGAGGTTTCATCCCTGAGCTTAGAAAAGTGACAGACTATCAATTCCAATACATGAGATCAGCTACCTGACCTGTGCCTAGGAAAGTCCACAGTGGTGGGGCTGTGCAAGGCCTTGGGCGCCTACCCCTCACACAGGGATGCTAGACGTAGAGTCAAAGGAGATAATCTTAGAACTCTAAGATTTAAAGACTGCCCTGTTGGGTTTCAGTCTTGTGTGGGGCCTGTAGCCCCTTCCTTTTGGACACTTTGTCTCTCTTGGAGTGGGCATGTTTACCTAATTCCTTTGTTCCTATTTTATCTTAGTAGTAAATAACTGATTTTTATTTCATAGGCTCAAAGGTGGAAGGAGAGAAGTCTCAGATGAGATTTAAGACTTTGGACTTAATGCTGGAATGAGTTAAAACTTTGGAAGACTGTTAGGAAGAGACGATCCTATTTTGCAGTATGAGAAGGATATGAAACTTGGGGGTTCAGGGATGAAGTAATATAGTTTGGATATTTGTCCGCTCCAAATCTCGTGTCAAAATGCAGTTTCCCAGTGTTGGAGACAGGACCTGATGGGACATGCTTCTATCATGGGGGCATATCACTCATGAATGGCTTAGCACCATCGCCTTGCTGAAGAGTGAGTTCACACCAGATCTGGTTGTCTAAAAGTGTACAGTACCTCCCCCACCTCACTTGCTCTCGCTCTTGCCATGTGAGATACCTGTTCCTCCTTTGCCTTCTACCACGATTTGTAAGCTTCCTGGGGCCTCTCCTGAAGTCGATGCCAGTGCCACACTTCTTGTACTGTCTGCAGAACTGCAAGCCAATTAAACCTCTTTTCTTTATAAATTATCCAGCCTCAGGTATTTCCGTACAGCAACACAATAATGTCCCAATTTAGCTAGTAAGATATTATTCCTGAGTTTGTCTGTGAGGGTGTTTCTGCAATCGGTTAATATTAATTGGTGAACTGAGTAGAGCAGATGGGTTTCCCAACATGGGTCTGCATCATGGAATTAGTTCAGGGTCTGAATAGAGCAAAAACAAAAAATAAAGGAAGGGCAGTTTGTTCTTTCTGCTTGTGCTGACATCTTCTTGACTTCAATGCTTCTGATTCTCAAGCTTTCGGACTCAGATGGATACTTACACAATTAATCCTCTGATTCTCAGGCCTTTGGACTTGGGCTTAATTATACTACCAGCTTATTGGTTTTCTAGCTTGCAGATGGCAGAATGTGAGACTTAGTCTCCATAACTTCATGAGCCAATTCACATAATTAATATTCATATGTGTGTGTGTGTACCTATATCTATATATCTCCTATTGGTTCTGTTTCTCTGGAAAACCCTGACTAATACAGAGGTATGTAGTACATGGCCAAGGAATATTGGAGGAATTAATTAATAAAAGCATATATTCATAAATTATAGTAGCTACACATGATACAAAGGCATAAGTGTTTTAATTAATGTGATGTCATTGAAAAATACGTGTCTCTTTTTTTAGGTAGAGCTTATAATTGTAACATTTACTAGACAAATTTAATTTCCTAATTATTAATCATTTCCTTAATCAAACTTGGTTATTGCCATGAATGGTTTCTTATCTACTTTCTCCAACTTTCTGGCATTAGGACCATGACTGCATTAGTCACTTTTTAGATTCCCATATTTATGCAAATGCAGTTTTTATTGCTCTCTCATCCCATCTCAATCAGATTCCTTCCACAAGCCCAAATATAATTGGAATCCTTATGAACAATTTAGAAATGCTAAGCTTATACTTGTGAACTTCTGGCTTTTTTCACACACGTTGCAATTTGCTCTGCCTTTACATAGCTGTCAAATATTTAGACTAGCCTGACTAGCCATGGAAGCATGCTGTAACTGATTGTAAATAAATATATATATATTTGAGGAAAGAATGAGAGTCTGAATTTTTTTTTTTTTTTTTGAGACGGAGTCTTGCTCTGTCGCCCAGGCTGGGGTGCAGTGGCCGGATCTCAGCTCACTGCAAGCTCCGCCTCCTGGGTTTGCACCATTCTCCTGCCTCAGCCTCCTGAGTAGCTGGGACCACAGGCGCCCGCCACCTCGCCCGGCTCGTTTTTTTGTATTTTTTATTAGAGATGGGGTTTCACCGTGTTAGCCAGGATGGTCTCGATCTCCTGACCTCGTGATCCGCCCGTCTCGGCCTCCCAAAGTGCTGGGATTACAGGCTTGAGCCACCGCGCCCGGCTGAGAGTCTGAATTTTTTTAAAGGTTTTCATCTAAGGGTTGTCTCTACCCAGCCTATCTTCACCCTCTTTTTTATTTTTTTTTAACTAATACAGTATTTCTCTGTTTTTCTAGGATGGAAATAATAATATATTAAACAGAATATATTGCTATAAACAACAATGTTGGAGTAGACAGAATATGTGGGTTTTGATTTTCCTCTCTACTTATTATTTCTATATGCATTAAGTATTTCACTTAATCTTTATGGACTCAAATTATCACTTCTGCAAAATGTTACATTACTTGCCTTAAACTAGAGATGGATACTAGAATATATTTTGAGTGGCCACTTAGCTCCTGGATCTATAATCTTAGCTTAGCAGAGTGTTGTTGTAGCAAAGTAGTTACTCCTGAAAACATGAAGTACCAACACTTACATCCATTTAGAATTTATAGAATCAAGTACTCACTGAAATATCAAAACAGATATTTCTTTTCATAGGAGGATAGTAAAGAAAGGGGATTTGTACATGTTTCCACTCTACATCCATCCAGCCCTGTCAGTCCATTCCATAGTTCTCTATTTAATAATGGTTACAATGGAAAATAGTATTTTAAAAATTTAACAAAGACATGTATGTTAAATTATTCAGTTTTCAGATTTACTTCTTTCCCAAATTACACATTCTCTTGCATAAATAATACATGAAAACAGCAAGTGAATTTTCAACTATTTTACTCTCTGCTTTTAACGGTACCTCAAATAATTGTGAAATACAGATCTCAGAACTAGAGGAGAGTCTCCAGAGACCTGTTTCTTCCAGGTAACTGTTTGATTTAAGCTTGCAGCAGCTCTAAGGGATGTCAGTGTCTAATGACCGGTGGACTCTTGAAAAGTTGTGAGTTGCGGTTTTTATTCCATCCTCTGAAAAATGGTCAACAGATGCAGAATTGAGCAATATTTGTTACTATTTCAAGGAAAAGACCAATTGGAAATGGATTATAAGAGGATAAAAAAAGTCAGGCATTTTAACTTTACATTTCACAGCATGGCTTTGGAAAACCAGCAAAGCACATGACTTACTAGACCTGGATTCAAGTACTGGCTGTGTCAATAATTACCAGTGTGACTTTGAACTTTAATTTCCACCTCCTAATAAATGAGTTGATTGCAATGAATGAAATGTAAGTTCCTTTTTTTCAATTATAAAGTTAATATATACAAATAACTGTAAAACTTGAAAAGAGAAGTATTAAAAATCTAAAATCACTAATAAGAGTACAGCTATTTTTCATGTTATTAAAAATATAATTGCGTGATTTGATTCATATATAGAAAGTATAATTGATTTTTTTCACAGGTATTGATTATAATTTAACTTTTATCATTTTAATATTACAAAAGACTGTGATGAAAATCTTTCCATTTTTATGTTAGTCCATATCTTTTATTATTCAGTAATAGGAAAATATTAGATCAAAGGATACCACTAAATTAGAATGAACATTTGAAAAAATCTTAAATTCTCAGCTAACATTGTCAGTTTTCATGAAGATTCAGAAAATATGGAAGGATTGGGAAAGACCAATTTATGGCCAAGAAAGCTCTAAATTTAGCCTTTTCTGAGTATAATCAACTAGAGTGCGCTGCACAAAGTTCATCCTCAGCAAGACCCTATTTTATTAAAAAATAAAAGAGAAAAAATCTGAAGGAGACAAAAAATCTTAATGGTGAGGTTACAAAAAACTGTATATATTACATTGAGATTTCAGGCTTGTTTCTCTAAACTGGCTCTTTGTGCTACCTACAGGCATTTTCAATAATTGTTGTAAATGATTTCTGGTATATCCAATGTCAGGGAAACATTTTGCTAAGGAGTAATTTTGATTGTATATTTGAGAGACAAAAAACATTGCAACATTTTTGTTCTAGCTGCATACTTTTGGGTTCAACTTTTAAAGCATCATGTCTGTCAGTCTACCTTAGAGTCTGTTATTTAACTGTCATATTAGGGAAGGTAAGTGTGCATTCTCCAAATTTGTCACTAGATGGAAGAAAAGAACTTTCATTAGCTTCTAGTATAGGCATTTTACGTGGTAAAATTTCAATATAGGTAGCAATTAGATTCCATTAGAGAAATGGATTTGGTGAGATTCTATTGTAGCTGCTTGAAGCCACTGGCAAATTTTGTTTGTCTTTAAAATGTTTAGAATATCCCTCAATGAATGGAGCTAGAGAAATTTGTAGCGCCTTCTCTCTATGGTTGCAAGGTTATGCTGAGGAGTGGCCATTGCTGTTGAACAAGTTTGTCAGTCTGGAGGTCTTACGGGTATACATCAGTCCATCCATCTTTGGCCCTGGATCTTTTGTGGGTAGCTCTCTTCCATTCCTCTGAGCAGATTGTAGCTTGATCAGGAGCATAGTCAAACTGAAAACACTTCCTTCTCAAAGATACAGATTAAATTTTGCACTGATATGTGCCTATCTCTTTAAGATTGTAAATTTGTTTTTTTGTAACCCCCAGTCATTTGACTATTTCATAGTATTTAAACCTGTCTTTCAGCTGCTCATATCTAGACACCGTGACCCTTTCTGTCTTGATGTCCCTCCAATATCTTTGATCAGATTTAAAAAATATTGTGTACATAATCTAGTTTTTTTCTTAATGAAAGGATTTATGGAAATTACACAGACTGTCATGGCCATATGACTCTAATTTGTTCAAATATGCCTTGCATATACACACATCTTTGTATACCAAGTAGGTTATAATTATATGTTACATCAATTTTAGCATTGAATACTTAACAATAAATACTATTATGTACTGTAATATTATGTAATGCATTTTTTGCATTTTCTAACATATTAAATTCAATACTTTTAAAAATTTGTTTTCTTCTATTTTATTTTATAGTGATCAGAACGCAACATGAGAACTGCAATCTTGACAAACATTAAGTTTACATTATTGTTGACTATAGGGATGTTATACAGCAGATCACTAAATGTTTTTATATGTATTAATTTTTTATTTGTTTATATTTTATTTATTTAATTTTAATTTATTAGTATTTATCTTGTTTGACTAAAACTTAATACCTATTTTCTTTGACAATCATGATTCCACATTTTGATTCTATGAATTTGACTAACTTAAATTCTTCATGTAAATGCTGTCATGCAGTACTCGTCTTTCTTTACATGTGTTTTATCTCACTTAACATAATGTGTTCCACGTTCATCCATGCTGTCACATATTGCAGAATTTCCTTCCTTTTAAAGGCAGAATAGTATTTCATTAGTTGTACATATCGCATTTTCTTTATCCATTCAGATACCAATGAACATCTAAATTGTTTCCACATCTTAGCTATTGTGAATAGTGCTTCAGTGAACATTGAAGTGCTAATATCTCTTTGAGATTCTTATTCCAAGTTTTTTTTGGAGAAGCATCTAGAAGTAAGATGACTGGTTATAGGGTAGTTCTATTTTTAATTTTTTAAGAAACCTCCATGCTGTTTTCCATAGTGGCTTCACGATTTGACATCGGCATCAACCGTGTAAAAGGAATTTAATTTCTCCAAATCCTTGCCAATATTTGTTATCTTTTAGGTTTTTTGATAATATCCATCCTACCAGATATGAAGAGATACCTGATTATAACTTTCATTTTTATTTCTCTAAAGATTAGTGATGTTGAGCAATTTTTCGTGTACCTGTTGGTCATTTGTATTTCTTCTTCATGTGTGTGTGAGACAAGATCTTATTCTGCCACCTAGGCTGGAGTGCAGTAGTGCAATCATAGCTCTCTGCAGCCTCAACATCCTGGGCTCAAGTGACTCTCCCATCTCAGTCTCTAGAGTAGCTGGGACTATGGGCATGTGCCACTATGCCTGGCTAATTTTTTTATTTTTTGTAGAGACAAGGTCTTGCTATGTTGCCCAGGCTGATCTTGAACTCCTGGCGTCAAGCAATCCTCCCACCTTGGCCTCTCAAAATGCTGGAACTAGAGGCGTGAATCTGTGCCCAGGCATGTATGTCCTCTTTGAAAAAATATCCATTTCAGTACTTCGTCTATTTTTAGTGACCTAAATGTTGTGGGATTTTTTTAGTGGTTTTGATATTGAGTTATAGAAGTTTCTTATGTATTTTGAAAAGTAGTCCCATATCTGATAATATGGTCAGAAATATGTTCTCCCATTCGATAAGTTTTCTTTTCTCTCTCTTGATTTGTTTTCTTTGCTATGAAGAAACTTTTTAGTTTGATGTAGTCCTCTGTGTTTATTTTTGCTTCAGGTAGTTGGGCTTTTGGTGTTATATCCATAAAATCATTGCCAAGACTAATATGATAAAACATCTCCCCTATGTTTTCTTTAATATGTTTAGTGTCAGATTTTACACTGAAGTTTCTAATTTACTTTGAGCTTTTTGTGTATGGGAAATATTTACCCCTGCTCTCTTTTGGTTACCATTTGCATAGAATATATTTTCCCATCTCTTCACTTTTACCCTATGTGTGGTTTTAAATCTACAGTGAGTTTTTTTTGTGAAGAGCATATTTGAGTCTTTTTAAAAACATTATTCAGCTACACGTCTTTTGATTGCAGTACTTAGTCTATTGAAATTTAAATTAATTATTGGTAGTGATATAGCTATGATTACCATTATAACTGTTTAATGAGTCTCTTTTAGTACCTTGTTTCCTTTATTGCTGTCTCTCCTTGTGTGTTGTTGTTTTTGTACTAATATGCTTTCATCCTTTTTTATTTTGTGTAACTTGTAGAGGATTTTGTTGTGGCTACCTGTGGGTTATATAAAATACCTGATAGTTATGAGAGCCTATTTTAAGCTGATAAGAACTTAAGTGCAATTGAATACAAAGCTCTGCATTTTCTCTTTCCCCATACACATTTAATGCTATTGTCATCTCAATTTATACCTATTTTTATTTTGTATGATTTAATATATTTTTACTTAATACATTTGTAATACTTTTTAAACTTTTATACTAGAGTTAAAAGTGATTTACTTGACACTGTAGCATATAGTATTCTGTATTAATCTACATATTTACCTTTAACAATGAATTTTATATTTTCTTATGTTATTGTGGTGCTATTTAGCATTTTTTCTTTTTAAGTTGAAGAACTTCCTTTAGCATTTCTTGTAAACAGGTCTAGCAGTTATGAACTCCCTCAGATTTCGTTTGATGGAGAAGTTCTTTATATTTTCTTAATTTTTGAAAGACAATTTTATACTCTAGATTAACTTTTTTTTTCTTTCATCACTTTGAATAAAATATCTTATGTACTCTGGCCAGTGAGTTTTCTGCTAAACTTCCTTCTACGAGTTTTATGGAGATATAAGTGACAAATTGGTTTTCTCTTACTGCTTCTAAGAGTTTTATGGAGATATAAGTGACAAATTGGTTTTCTCTTACTGCTTTAAAAATTCTTTATTTTATATTTTGCCAGTTTGAATATAATATGTCTTCATTTGGACTCATTTTATTTGATGTACTTCGGGTTTTGGGATTTGGATGTCCATTGCCTTTCCAGGTTTAGGATGTTTTCAGCTGTTATTTATTTGAATAATCTTTCTTGTTTTTTCTTCCTCTCTTATTTTGCGATTCCATAATGCATTTACTGGTCTGCTTGATTGGTCTCATCATTCTCTTAAAATTTCTCCACCCTTTTTAGTTATTTTATTTTTAATTTTTACTCTCTTAAATGAATTATTTGCAGTTACCTGTCTTTGAGTTTGCTGACCCTTTTTTCTGCCTAACCCAGTCTTCTCTTAAACGCCTCTAGTAAATGTTTCAGTTCAGATATTGAATTCTTTGGCCCCATGATTTTAGTTTGGTACATTTTAATATTTTCTATCTCTATGAAAATTCTCATTTTTTTCATGTATTGTTTTTTGGACCTCAGTGAGCATCTTTCTGAGAGCTGATTTTCAGTTATCTGTCAGGTAAATCATACAACTCAATTTCATTAGATTGGTTTCTGAAATTTTATCCTGTTCTTTGGTTTGGAACCTCTTTGCCTAGTTGGTCCTTTCTCTTGTCTGTCTGTGTTGGTGTCTGTGATAGATGGCAGGAGAAGATGCCATCTATCAGCTTAACCAGAGATCCCAGGAGCCTCTATCAACAATTTCCCATCCCAAAGAGAAACACACCACTGTGGCTTTTGTCTTCTCACTCTGTGTTGAGTTGGGGGTGGCGAGGAAGCTATGATGTTTACCAAAAATAGTTAGACCTTTGACAAGTCTAACACAACCACATCATAGGCTGTCAAAGTTCAGGACTAGTGGGACAAACGCTGATTCTTTGGACACCCCTGGAGATTTCGAAGTGATGGACACATGAATCAACTCTTTTTTGCCCCAGCAGTGATTTTTTTATCTGCTCATTCTGTGCTGAGCTACTTTTTTTAATCTGCTCATTCTGTGCCAAGTAATCATTGGCATTTGTAGTGTTTTTGTTTGTTTATTTGTTTGTTTCTATTTCATTTAGTTCTCCTCTTATCTTGGACATTTCTTTTCTTCTGCTGGGTTTGGGTTTGGTTTGTTCTTGTTTCTCTAGTTCCTTGAGGTGTGACCTTAGATTGTGTGTTTGTGCTCTTTAAGACTTTTTGATGTAGGCATTTAATCCTGTGATCTTTCCTCTTAGCACTGTTGTTGCTGTAACCCAGAGGTTTTGATAGATTGTATCACTATTATCATTCAGTTCAAAAATTTTTTAAATTTCCCTCTTGATTTCATTGTTGACCCAACAATCACTCAGGAGCAGGTTATTTAAGTTTTATGTATTTGGATGGATTTGAGGATCCGTTTTAAAGTTGATCTCCAATTTTACTGCACTGTGGTCTAAAAGACTACTTGATATTCTTTCAATTTGTTGAGACTTCTTTTGTAGTCTACCACATGGTCTATCTTGAAGAATGTTCCATGTGCTGATGCATAGAATGCATATTCTGCTGCTGGATAGACTGTTCTATAAATATCTGTTAAGTCCATTTTTTCTAGGGTATAGTTTAACTCCATTTTTTCTTTGTTGACTTTCTGTCTTGATGATCTGTCTAGTGCTATCAGTGGAGTATTGAAGTCCCCCACTATCATTGAGTTGTTGTCTATCTCATTTCTTACGTCTAGTAGTGATTGTTTTATAAATTTGTGAGCTCCAGTGTTAGGTGCATATATATTTAGGGTTGTGATATTTTCCTACTGGACTAGTGCTTTTGCCATTATTTAATGTTCTTCTTTGTCTTTTTTAACTGCTGTTACTTTAAAGTTTTGTTTCTGGTCCTATATAAGAATAGCTACTCCTGCTTGCTTTTGGCTACTATTTGCATGGAATATCTTTTTCCACCCCTTTACCTTAAGTTTATGTGAGTCCTTATGTGTAAGGTGAGTCTCTTGAAGACAGCAGATGGTTGGTGAATTCTTGTCCATTCCACCATTCTGTGTCTTTTAAGTGGAGCATTTAGGCTATTATATTCAACATTAGTATTGTGATGTGAGGTACTATTCTATTCATCATGCTATTTGTTGCCTGATACCTTGGTTTTATTTCATTTTGGTGGTATTTTTTGGGCCCTGTGAGATGTACACATCTACTAGATTTACTTATTTATACATTTTATAGTTATGGAAAACTAAGTTGCATCAAATCCTTTGCTATCACATACATTCCATGATGAATGTCTTTTTGTCTATGCTTATCTTTATGCATACTTTTCAGTAATTTTTTAGAATTTATTTCTCAAGAGAGTTCATTGAATCATTCTGTATATGAATTCTGAAGTTCAATAATTTCCAAAGTGGCTTTATCAATAGATTTACATGTCTACTAGCAAAACTTTGTTTTTGGCCTCTGCACACCTTAGCTAATACTTTTTCTAATTTTTGCCATTCTTATGGATATTGCATGCCATCTAATTGAGATGTAGTTTTCATATAATTAAATTTGATAGATATTAACCTTTTGTTGATTTAGACTTGCAGATATCTTTTTATAGTTTGTCTATTCACTATGTCTATTGTGTCCTTAGATTGAACTAGAATCTTTACTATTGATGTAATAACATATGTCAACATTTTGCTTTATGGTGTGTGTTTCTGTATGTATGTGTGTGTGTGTGTGTGTGTTTAAAGATAATTTTACTTAGTGAAAAATATATTATCCTACCTTCTTTTGGAAGGATTGAATGTCCTTTAATATTCAATCCTAATCATTTTATAGCCTCTATAATATTTTGATTTTTAACTAAGAGTTTCTCATTAACATATAGTTTCCAAATATATGGGGTTTATAAAAAATGTTTGTTCTGATTTTCTATTTTAAAAAAGTTGTTTTTGGAAAGTATATTATTTGTGATATAAATTAGAATTCAGTGAGATTCATTTTTGGACCATTATAATCAATGTTTCATATGTTCAAAGTTTGCTTAAAAATGTCTGTTCTCTAGTACTGAGTGGTAAATTTTGTGCATCTATTCTAGCATATATTATTTGTGTTATGCTGTCATTCTTCCATATTGAAACAGCTGAGAAGAGTAGAAGAACACTAGAGGGGGAAGAAAGTCCTCATGTGTTGTTGAATAAAGATGAGGATCGTGTTGGAAAGGAAATAAGAATATTTTATTCTCTAATTTTTTTCTGTACTAAACTATGACTTACTTTTAAATAATTAAATGAAAACTTGAAGGGACATAAATCATATTATTCTTCATATTACTGCTGGTTTCCTGTATATCCAGATTACTTAGATAGCAGGATTTGAAATAATGTAACCAGTGTGTCATTTTGAATTTAAGTCACCAAAACAAAATATCAGAGGAAAAGGGTACTCACAGCATATTTTATGTCAGGGGGACAATGTGTTTAGATACTTTCCTCTTTGTACAACGACATTTTAATGTAGGATACTCGTATATGACATTTAGAAAAAAAAAGTTTTAATTTTCTTTTTTAAATTGTACTTTTTATATCCTCCAAATAACTTCAAAAGTTTTAGGGTTTCAAAAATCAAGAAGTTTCTCATCACAACACTGTAATTATACATCATCAATGTTTAGGCTTAATACTTTGGAATATCTTTCATGCCACTTTCAGTAAGATTTCACCCACTCATGCTTGTTCAGTAAGGTCAAGAATATAAGCCTGAGAACCACTGGAAGGATTCCAGAGTGGAAATTCAAAAATAGTAATTTTTCTACAGAAATATAATTAAGTTCACAAAGGTTGTATTAGGTCAGAAGGAGAGTTGTGTTCAGTGGGACTAGAAAAGAATTAAAACGTTTACACTGAAGACAATTAGCATGGTGTGAAAATATGACACTTAATTTCCCACAAAAAAGTGTTATTAAACCACCCCACATATGACTGTTTGTAGATGACAGTGTTTTATTATAGAATGTTAAAAGATTTAAAAATGGAATAATAATGGAGGAAGAGCTTTGGCAAAGTCGCAAGGACAATTTATATTATACGCTGGAGTAAAAACTCCGGATAACACAATTGTCTGCTAAGTTGAATCAGTTGAGATTCAAGAAAATGGAAAATCAAAGTGAATGAAATCTACAAACCTTTTAGCTAAATGAAGTCATTCTAGAACTACTTATTTTATTTGCCTATATATATTTTGCCTAAGACCGTAATCATTATTTGAACTGATGTTTAAAATGAATGTGAGATTACATAGCCCCTCATTATGAAGTATTTACTGAATAGCTGCTATGGGCAAACATGTGTATGTGTGTTTTTTAAATATGTATGGATTTATGAAATGTATTTTTGCCCTTAAAGAGCTCACAGTTTACTATCATAGGTGTTGATCTTGTAATAAATAGTTCTGATCCATAATATTTTAGTTCTCTTACTTCTGGGACATAGTGGAATTGCACCATTCTGGTTAAAAGTGAGCAGTGGTGAGTGTGTCACTTCCAGTGACAGCCCATAAACTCCCATATATATTTTATTATGCTTCCTCCTTTACTATATCTAGTGATATTCTAAATCTAGGGACTCCAGCAGTATAAGTCTCTAAGTGAGGACATCATCAAGCATGTCCTCTTCCAAAGGAAAATCTAATGCTTTATGTCTATCCTGATCAATGCAATAATTGTTACATTATTAACAACATTTACCTGTTTATCTGCTCAAAAATATTTACAGAGTATTCTGTTAAAACCACCATACTAAGTGCACTAAATATCAGAGATATAAAGTTGATGACTTGCTAATAATGATAGATAGACAAATAAACAATAAAGTTATATCTTCTCTGTTAGCAATCAGTATGCTGCATGGCATGTAAACATATGATCTAAGTGACTGGCTTCATGTGATTGAAAGGAAATAATCAGAAAGATGATCCTTCAGCTAAAATCTTGAATGAGGGCAGAATTCCTTCATTAGATTTAGTAAAAAGGAAGAATATAGAATAAATAGTATTGCAGACAAAAGTTGCTCCATTAGCATGCCAAGTCTTGTGAAACATCACAGGAAGTTTATGAATCTGAAAAATAGTGGTATAATTGCAAAAAGGAAAATCAAAACTTAAAAGATATTTTAAGTCATGGTAAGGAAATTTACCTCTATGCTATGAGCCATGTGGATTCTCTGAAAGATTTTAAGCAGGAACGGGTACTTTAGATATAGGATTCGGTTTGAGAAAGACCACTCCAACAGCAATAAAAATTAGAGTTTAAGTTGGGCAGCATGAGTTACAGAAGTTGTGCTGAGAATATGTTATCAGATAAGAAAGTCACAGAAAGCAGAGGAGAGAGAATAATAGTGAGGGGAGAGCATGTAAGGATGACGTTAAGAAGGCAAAACCCACATAAAAATGATAGTTCATTTTTATTGAGCACTTTATCTGTTTCAGGCACTGTGATAACTTCTTTACAAGAGTTTTTATGCCTAATCTTTATACTAGAATTAAGCTTATGAGTTAGGTAACCTCTGTGAGGCACAGAGAGGTAAAAGAGCTGGGGAAATTACATAACTGGAAGTTGTAGTCCAGGAATTGGGCACAGGCAATTTGACCTTAAGCCAAATTCTCTTAAACACTAGTCTATACATACTGCCCTCCCCCACAGGCATGATAAAAATTCATGGTTGATTGTGTAATAGTATCATGTAGTATTTATAAAGAGATTCAGACAGTATGACAGTTTAAGAAAAAAAATAACTAGGAAGATTTTTAAAAGGACTTCATCAAAGAGGTGGTAATTGAAATAGACCTTGACAAGTGGCTAAGATTTCAATAAGTAAAATTGGTGACAAGTTCATTCAGATGTGATTAAATGTATAAAATGAAGAACTCATGAGAAGTTTTGGTAATGAGTAAAAAGGAGTTTTGTGATGCATGGAGAAGGAAAGTATTACAATTATTAAGGAATTTTATACAGAAGCAAATAACTTATTCTTTAATAACTATGTGCTCATTGGAGTTATAAAAAATAAGCCTAGTATGGTATATTGAGATCAGATTACACAAGGCTTTAAAAGTTAATTTAATTTTGTACTTATTGAAAGTTTAGGCATTAAAAAGAAAGTTCATAAATGCTATGCCTTAGTCTGATAAGTGAAAGTGGAGAAAAGAATGGTTGTCGTAGACTCAATTAGAAGTTTATTCAAGTAGATCAGACAAGATATAATTGGACCTTAAAGAGCTACTGGTGAGGTGTAAAGAAACTGAATAATTAGGGACAATAGGACATATAAACATTACCGGATGTGGGAGATTTAAAAAAAAAAAAAATCTAGTAATAAGGTAAAACTTTTGCTACAGGATCCTTGGGGTGTAGCTTTTCCAGTCAGAAACCTCTGTGGCTGGTGGCACCTTTGCTCAAATCTCGCTTGGGCTCACTGGACTTGTTCTACCCACTTAGCCTGGCAGGCTGCAATTGGCTTGTGCCACTGGCCTGGATCCCACACTTACCAAGGATGAGCCAGGCATGGAGTGGTGAAGGGTGTGTGAGCGAATGAACATGGTGCCTGACCACTGTGCACAGCCAGGCCCACTAGATGTGGTGGGGTGAGCAGCTCCAGGGGCCAGAATGGATGCCAGCTCCCTGTGAGGCTGCAGTTGGACCAGGAGTGCTGCAAGCAGATTCCACAGCACTGGGAAATGTGGTAGCACCCAGAAGCTTGGAGATGCTGGGAACTGCAAAGCCCCACAGAGGGTGTCACAGCCTGGTTAACTCCTAGGTCTGGGTTTCCCAAAGGGCTGCAGCTCTTATCTCCGTCTCTCTTCTCTCCTTGTCACCTGTAACATGGCGAGCAAGGGTCATGTTTCAGCCCTGTTTGTGTTACACCTCTTTCAGCCCTACCATTTGGCAGGTCCCAAGTTCTTGTCCTGCATCCAAGAAGAATGAGGTATGTGGACAAGTGGAGGGTAAACAAGGCAAATAGGTACTTTGTTGAGTGACAGAACAGCTCAGAGGGGACCTGCAATGGGTGGCTCCTCTCCCCAAGCAGGTCATCCCAATGAGTGTTCAGCTCTCAGCAGAAAGGAGCCTTGCAGTGGGTAGCTTCTCTCTGCAGGCAGGTTGTTATGTTGTCTTCTCAGCTCTCAGCAGAGAGGAGACCTACAGTGAGAAGCTCCTCTTCATAGACAGTTTGTTTCTTTGTCTGCTTAGCTTTCAGCAGAGAGGAGACCCACAGTAGGGTAGTTCCTCTTCACAGGCAGGTCATCCAATCATCTGCTCAAGTCTGGCCGAGTCTGGGGTTTTTATGGGCTTCAGAGGGGAGGAAGTACATGCTTATTAGTCCATGGGCTGCCATGGGCAGGCCAGGAAAAAGCACCATAAGTTCTCACTTCAGTCCACAGCATTGCCAGCCCAGTCCCCAGGCCTCAGGCCATCCCTGGGCTAAAGGTGGGGTTTAGTGGGGACCTGCTCCTTCTGCCCAGGAGTCTGTCTGCCTCCTGATGCCATTAACCTGCTGTCCACAGTGCCCATGATACCCAGGCTGTTCATGCCAAGGGGCACCTGCAGGCCTGTGGTGAACTGACCTTAGCCCCCACTTGGCCTCCCTCCCATGCTCGTTGGTGCCCAAAGTCTGGAGGGGAGCTGAGGCGGCAGGGGTCTAGCATGTCAGTGCTGCCCTGAGCATGCACACATCTGGCCATGTCATGGCAGTGTCCAGGCTCAGCCACAACTTTGCTCTGAAATCAGAGTGAGAACCAGCAGTAGAGAGAGGCCAGGCAGTGGGAGTAGGTACTTGTGAGCCTATAGGGACAGGGGGGTTTTCTGGGCCCTGAGGAGTACAGAGATGCCCGCGTCTGCATTTGTGGCTGGGTGGCTACAACTGTACCGCGGAGGATAGGGCTCCGGCTCCTCCAACTTGGAGAGGATGGGCACTTCTGCCTGTTCCTGCTCCTCTTGGCTTTGTGAAGTGCACAGCCCTGGCCAAGCCTCCTCTGCTCTAGCGAGTATCATGGCTGCAACCACTCCAGATGGGTTGCAGCTACCATCCCTATCATATTCCTGCTGATAAAATGTACTAACAAAGAGACATTAATGGTATTCTTACCCAAAATCAATAACTTGAATTTAGTCATGAGAAATATCAAAATAATGCAATTTTAGTGATATTCTACAAAATAATTGAGCTGTTCTCTTCAAAAATGCCTAGGTCAGAGTGATATCACCAATCTGACTTCACTTTCCCACAGATAAAATGAAAAAAGTATTATCTAATGCCAAGCTTATCACCACCAATATCCTGGAACTCAAAACGGAGGTTTGTGAGAAATCCTAATGCCACAAATAAGTAAAAAACTGTGACACCTGCCCTCCATACTGTAAGGCACTGTGTGGAAAAGTCCTGGACTAATGATTTCTGTACTAGAAAAAGTGACAATGAGGCATACAGCCAGCTTCCCCATCAGCTTGAGTTTCTACACAGAAAAGCTGTTTCTGCCTTAGCATTGTAACTCCCTGTGTGGAGAGGGACCCCTGTGGACAGCTGAACTCACAGGCTGCTCTCCAACTCAGACAAAAAAGAATGCAATCAGGGAGGTTGTTTAGGTGCACTATGCAATAGAAAGCAGTCTTCACAGGCCCTCTGTGGATGAACCCCTAGACAGCCTCCCCACACATCTGGAGAAACCCTTTCTAACTCCCCTAGTTGGGACTTTTTGCAAGAGCCATGGCAACCCTGGCCTTAAGGTGTCATCCAATGTCAAAAAGAAAGCAGTGGTATAGTGTTAAAGGAATCCATAGGCACACTGCATAGAACCTTTAAACACACATATTTTGGAGAGACAGTAAAGACTGGAATAAGTAATCCTTCAGTGTGAAGACACAGAAATATATTCTTAACAAACAATAGCAAACAAGGAACCGTGACCTCCCCACTGGATAAAGCAAGAAGTCAGTGACTGACCCCAGTGGGCTTACATATCAAGAATTCAAAATAGCAGTCTTGTGGAAACTCAGAGAACTTTAAAGTAACATTAAAAAGCAATTCAGAAATTATAAGATAAATATAACAGAGATTGAAATATATTTTTAAATCAAGTAGAAATTCAGGAGCTGAGAAATACATTAGATGAACCATAATATGCATCTGATGGTCTCATCAAAAAAACTAATAAAGATGAAAGAATTAGTGACCTCAATGATCGGCTATTTAAAAATGCACAGTTAGACCAGGCCCAATGGCTCACACCTATAATTGTGACACTTTGGGCGGTCAAAGCAGAAGGATCACTTGAGCCTAGTAGTTTGAGACCAGCCTGGGAAAGATAGTGAAAGGAATGAGGAATGCCTGCAAATCTAGAAAATAATCTCAAATAGGCCAATTTAAGGCTCATTGGCCATCAAGGAGGGTTGAGGGAGAACAAAATGTAGATCTGATTTAAAAAAAAAAATAACAAAACCTTTCAAACCCAGAGAAATATATAAATATCCAAGTACAGAAAAATCAAAGATCACCAAACAGATCCTTCACAGATAAGACTACTCCAAGGTATATAGTAATAAAATTCTCACTGGTCAAGGACAAAGAGAGAATCCTAAGAGCAGAAAGAGAAAAGAAGCAAATGACATAAAGGGACACGAATTCATCTGGTAACAGACTTCTCACTGGAATCCAAACAGGCCAGGAGGGAGTGGGATGTCATATTCAAAGGCCTGAAGAATAAAAGAGCTGCCAGTTGAGAATATTGTCCCTCAGTAAGGGGGACAATATTCAACAAAAAGAGATAAAGAGTTTCCTAGGCAATCAAAAGCTGAAAAAACTCATTAGCACCAGAATTGTATTAAAATAAATGCTAAAGATAGTTATTTAACCTGAGAAAAGATGCTAACGTGCAATTAAATATCAGAAGGTATGAAACTCACTAGAAAAACTAAGTGCACAATTTCTGAATACTACTGCAGTGAGGTAACAATTTACATCTCTAGTATGAAGATAAAACAATTACATAAAAAATAATAACTACAACAATTTCTGAAGAGATAAGCAACAATGGAAATTCAGACAATAGAAAGTCAAAATATGTGGGTGGATAAATTAAGTGTAAACATTTTTAGTTTCTTTTTCCTTAATGATCAAAGTAAGTTATTTTTTCAAAATAAATTCTTATGAATACAAGATTTTTTTGTAAGCCTAGTGGGAAACATAAAGCATAACTTATAACTGATACACTAAACATAAAAAGCAAGGAACTAAAACATACTACCAAAAAAAAATTGGTTATCCACAAAGGAAGACAGTGAAAAAAAAGAGAGGACTTACAAAACAACCAAAATGTAAATAACAAAATGACAGTCAAAAGTTTTTATGTAAAAGTGATAATAGTGAATATAAATGGAATAAATTCTCAAAAGACATAGAATGGTTGAATGGATTTAAAGTATATCCAACTATGTGCTACCTACAGGAAATTCACTTTACGTATAAAGACACTTAAAAGTCAAGGAAAGGAATAGAAAAAGATATTCCATGCCAAAAAAAGCAGGAGTAACTATATTTATATCAGAAAAATAGACATCAAGTAACAAACTGTAAGAGAGATAGAGAAGGTCATTATACACTGAAAAAGAGGTAAATTAGGCAAGAGGATATAACAAATGTAAATATATATGTGAGCTGTCAGAGCTGGTATGGTGGCTTACACCTGTAATCCCAGAACTTTAGGAGACCAGGACAGGAGGCTCACTTTAGCCCAGAAGTTCAAGACCAGTCTGTACAACATAGTGAGACCCCATCTCTGAAAATAATATTAAAAATTAGCTGTGTGTGGTAGCATGTGCTTGTAGTCACAGCTACTTGGGAGGGTGAGGTGGGAAGATTGTTTGAGCCCAGCAGATCAGGACCACAATAAGCTGTGATCATACCACTGTACTTCAGTCTGCACAATAGAGTAAGACCCTGTCCTAAAAGAAAGAAGAAAATAAAAAGTAAACATGTGTGCAATCAATATCAGAGCACCAAAATATATAAAGCAGATATTAATAGATCTGAAGAGAAAGTTAGACTGCAATACAATAATAGCAGGGGATTTCAACAACCCACTTTCAGTGATGAACAGATCATCCAGGCAGAAAATCAACAAAGAAATATCAAAGTTAAACTGTACTATACCAAATGAACCTAACTGAAATGTATAAAACATGTCGTCCAACAGCTGTAGAATATATGTTCTCATCAGCACAAGAAACATTATTTGGGATAGATTGTATGTTAGTCCACATAACAAGTGAGGAAATTCAAAAAAATTGAAATTGTACCAAATTTTTATGGCCACAATTGAATAAAAATAGAAATCAACAATGAGAGGAACTTTAGAAATAGTACAAATACATGGAAATTAAACATATTTCTGAATGACCAATGGGTCAATGAAGAAAGAAAGAAAACTTAAAAATCTGTAGAAGTGAAAAATAGAAATACAACATATCAAAACCCATAGGATACCACAAAAACAGTACAAAACAGAAAGTTCATTGCAATAAATGCCTACATCAAAAAAGTAGAAAGACTACAAATAAAAAATCTAGTGATATACCTCAAGCACCTAGAAAGGCAAGAAAATAATTTCAAAATTAGAAGGGGGAAAAAAACAATCAGAGCAGAAATAAATAAAATTGAGTCCAGAATAATGATAAAAATGTCAATGAAATGAAAAGTTCAATTTTTAAGAGATTAAAAAAAAAAACATTTAACTAGACTCTGAAAAAAAATGAGACAACCCAAATAGAATCAGTGAAAAAAAAAAGACAACTAATGCTACAGAAATACAAAAGGGGATTAGATGCTATTATGACAAATTATATGCCAATACATTGGACAACCTAAAAGAAATGGTTAAATTCCAAACTACATATAACCTACCAAGACTGAACTATGTAAAAACAGAAAACCATGCACAAACCAATAATAAGTAATGAGATCAAAGGAGTCATATAGTTTCTTATCAAAGAAAAGTCCAAGATCTGATGGCTTTACTGCTAAATTTTACCAAAAAAAAAAAAGAAGAAATAATACCAATTCTACTTAAACTACTCAAAAATGTTGAAGAAATACTTCCAAGCTCACTGTATGAGTTCAGCCATTACCCAGCTACTAAAACCTGACAAAGACCAACAAAACTAGTCAAATATTCCTGAAGAGCATACATCCAAAAACCCTTAACAAAATACTAGCAAATCAAATTCAACAACACATGAAAGAGATCATTCCCATGAACAACTGGGATTTATCCCAGGAATATAAGGATAGTTCCATATACATAAATCAATAAATATGATACATTGCATTAACAGAAACAAGGATAAAAGCTATATAATCATTTCAATAGATGCTGAGAAACATTCAATAAAATTCAACATTCATTCATGATAAAGACTATGAACAAAGTGGGTAAAGAAGGATTATACCTGAACCAATAAAAGCCGTATGTGACAAACCCTCAACTAACACCATGCCTAATAAAGAAAAATTGAACACCTTTCCTCTAAGATCAGGAACAAGACAAGGCTGCCCACTTTCACCACTTTTATTCAACATAGTGCTGGGGATTCTCGCCAGAGTAATTAGGCAAAAGGAAAAAACAAAGGGCATCCAAACTGAAAAAGAAGAAGTTAGATTGTTGGTTCTAAGACCTGTGTTAGTTCATTTTCACACTGCTATAAGGAACTGCACAAGACTGGCTATAAATAGAAGAGATTTAATTGACCCACATTTCTGCATGGCTAGGCAGGCCTCAAGAAGCTTGAGAAATCATGATGGAAGGGAAAGCAGGCATTTTCTTCACGAGGTGGCAGGATAGAGACAGAGTTAGACGAGGGTGAAGAGCCGCTAATAAAACCATCAAATATCTTGAGAACTCACTCACTATCACAAGAACAGCATGGGGGAAACTGCCCCCATGATCCAATCACCTGCCACCAGGTCCCTCTCTCGACACGTGGGGATTACAGTTTGAGATGAGATTTGAGTGGGGACACAGTAAAACCATATCACTACCCAAAGTGCAATGCAATCTTTAGAAAAAGATCAATGACAGTCTTCCCAGAAGTGGGAAAAAAATCTTAAAATGTGTATGAAACAACAAAGGTTCCAGATAGCCAAAAGAAATCCTGAGCAAAAAGAATAAGCTGGTGGCACCACACTGTCTATCTTCAAAGTATACTACAAAGTTGTAATAACCCAAATAGCATGATTCCAACAGACCAATAGAACAGAATGGAAAACCATGAAATAAATCTATGCATTATAGCCAACTCATTTTCAACAAAGTTGCCAGGAACACACATTTGGGAAAGAAAAGTCTCTTCAAGAAAAAGTGCATTAAAACTAGATATCCATATGCAAAAGAATAAGACTGACTAGTCTCCTTTCTGTCACCATGTAAAAAAAAATTAAATAAAATCAAATGTGTTAAAGACTTAAATGTAAAACCTGAAACTATGAAACTGTTAGAAGAAAACATTAGGAAAATGCTTTTGGCCATTTTTCCTGGCAAGGATTTTTGTGGTACAATTTTCAAAACCTAGACAACAAAAATTTATATAGAAAAATATATACTTCTAGAAATCAAACAATTAACAGAGTGAAGAGACAACTCATTGAATGTGGAAAAATATTTGTTAATTATACATCCTACAAGCGACTGATAACCAGAATATATAAGTAACTCAACAGCAGAATCATCATCATCTGATTAAACAATGAAGAAATGATGAGTAGACATTTCTTTAAAAAAGACATACAAATGGATAACAATTATAAAGAAAATGCACAGCATCATTAATCATCAGGGAAATGCAAGTCAAAACCACAGTGAGGTATCACCTCACCCAAGTTAGAATGGCTGTTACAACAAGACAAAAAATAACTGATACTGGTGAGGATGTGGAGAAAAAGAAACTCATACACTGTTGATTTTATTGCAGTAGAGCGTAGAATGGTGGTTATCAGGAGCTGGGAAGGGTATGGGAAAGGAGGATGAAAAGACATTTGTTAATGCATACAAAATATAGTTAGATATAAGAAATAAGTTCTAATATTTGATAGCACAGTTAGGTGGCTACAGTTAACAATTTATTGTATATTTCAACATGAGTAGAAAATTCAAAATGTTCCCAAGAAAGAAATGATAAATGCTGAGGTGATGGGTACCCCAATTACACTGATTGGATTTTCACATGTTGTATACATATATCAAAATATCACCTGTATACCAGAAATTTGTATAATTATTATATGTCAATAATAAAGAAGAAAAAGCCTAGGTTATGAAAGAAAAAGAAACACTGAGAAGGTATTCCAGACTCAGAAAGGATAAAGTACCATGACAACTAAGTACAAATATGATTCTAGATGGAACTTGCATCCAGTTTTTGTTTTTTAATTGTTTTTGTTATATAACATACTGAAGTAATAACTGGTAAATATAAATGTGGTCTTAAGATTAGATAACGTTATTCTGATTAATGTGATTTATGGGTTTTGATAAAAGCACTCAGTTTATAAGAAAATTTTCTTTGTCTTAAGAAATAGACTGATGTATTTCAGAAATAAATTTCAAACTTTGACAACATAGAGTATGCTCTTTGACTAAAATTAAATTAAATTAGAAATAAGCAAAAACAAAATAAATAGAAAAGCTTCACATAGTTGCAAATTAAATAGTACATGTTTAGATAATCATTGGTTTGGAATTATTTTAAACTAAATAATAATACATAACATAAAATGTTGGTGATGCTCATAAAATAGCATTAATTTAAATGAAAACTTTAAAATCAAGCCCTATTCAAAAATAAAAGTTTAAAATTAGTTATCTAAACTTCCACACTGAGGTTAAAAAAGTGAGCTAATTAAAACCAAACCAATAGAGGAGATAATAAAGGTAATAGAAGAAATTATGAATTAAAGAACAGATAATAAAAAGAGCCAGTTTTTAGTATTAAATAAAACTAAGTTCTAGAAATACTTATCAAAAACAAGTGAAATATATAAATTATCAATCTCAGGAATGAAATGAGACATCACTAAAGATCATAGAGATATAAAAGTGATATCATACAAAAATATGCTGACACATTCAAAGATTAATCGCAATGGATAAATTTCTTGAAAAATAATTATAAAACCAATAGAAAATAGAAAATTTGAAAATCCCCATATCTATTAATGTATTTAAACCTGTCAACAAATTATTTTCATAAAGAAAACTCTAACACCAGATGGTTTGATTGGTAAGTTTTATTAAATATTTAGAATAAGAAACATTGCCAATCTTAAAAGGGGAGATGAATTACTGATAGATGCTACAACATGAATGAAACTTAAGGACATTATGTTAGGTGAAAGAAGCCAATCACAAAAGACCACCTATTATGATTCCATTTATATGAAAGGAGTAGGAATATCAATTGGGACAAAAAGTAGACTAGCAATTATCTAGGTCTGGGGAGGTTGAGGTGTAATGGACAGTGGCTGCTAACTAGTATGAGATTTCTTTTGGGGGTTTTGAAAATGTTCTACAATTGTTTGTAGTGATGATTGCAAACTTTATGAATATTAGAAAGCAATTATGTACTTTGTGTATAAATTGTATAACATATGAATTATATCTAAATAATGATGCTAATAAGAAAGAATAATACATCAAAAACAATGAAGTTTTCCCCAAGAATTTTTTTTTTTTTTTTAAAAGCAATTTCAAGAGTGTGTTGTGGTTCACACCTGTATTCCCAGCACTTTAGGAGACTGACTGGGAGAATCACTTGAGCCTAGGAGTTCAAGACAAGCCTAGGCAATAGAGAAAGACCCTATTTCTACAAAAATAATTAAAAAAAAAATAGCTTGGCATGGTAGTACATGCCTGTGGTCCCCAGCTACTTGGGAGACTGAAGTGGGAGGATTGCTTGTGCCTGGAAGGTTGAGGCTGCAGTGAGTCATCATGCCCCTGTACTTCAGCCTAAGAAACAGAGCAAGACCCTGTCTCAAAAATAAATAAAATTTTTCCATATATGAAAATCAATGTAATTCATAATATCACCAGAATTAAAGGGATACCTTATTATATCATTAGATGTAGAGGGAAATTTATAAATTTTACCACCCATTTATTAGGAAAAAAGGACAGCATTGTCAGCAATGTTGGAATAGAAAGAAATTTTCTTAAATTGACCAAGGGCATATGTGGAATAATTAAGAGTGTCTATTATAGGACTGAAATTGATGGCATACACAGCAGCATGTGTACATGTGTGCATACGTTTTTATTTTTTCTTCGTTTCACCTGTTTCTTCTATACCAAGATATTGTTGTTGTATTCTCTCAAAGGGGCCACTTTCCTGATTGTATACTTTTTACCGTTTTTATTATTCTGGTCTTTATGAGAACTCTTCTGATTTCTAATCACCTGTATGTCACAAACCAGTTTGCATTATGTGCCTCTATCTGCCATCTCACACTTGTATACTCACACTTACATGAGTTGGGGAATAGGGAATAGCTGCTATGTGCTGGTAAGAATATATGGGCCTTTTGACATTGTGCATCTAGAGGAGCTGGCAGATGTGGAACCCAAGGAAGATTCTGATTCATCAAACAGAATAGGAAAATAAAACCGTACTGAAATAGAGAACAAATGCAGAATTCCAGGAGTTGGTGGGATATAAAGTATCTGTGTTCAGATCAATGAGGAGCCTGATGCAAATTTTCTATAGCAGATGCTATTGTTAGCTAATTAGAGCTAACATTTGTTGGGCACTTAACATGTGCCAGCCATTGTCCAAATTTCCTTTAAACATTACTTTATCTAAACCTCATAACAAATTTATGAGTTGGTATTATTTTCTCACTTAAAAATGGAAAATGATAATCACAAAGATTAAATAACTTGACTACTATCACATGGCTTTTAAATGGAGCAAGAATTAAAAGCAGTCAGTGTAATTACACAATTGCAACTCATCTGCCAGCACTGATATGCCTGAATTAGAGGTGACAAGAGGAAACCAAAAGCTTTCTTTGGGGCTCATAGAGTTTGGTCTTTGTATTTTCTAAAAGTTAATACTTTAAAGAGACTTCACCCATTAATATAGTTCAAGCTAGTTGGATTTCTATCACCTGCTATGCCAATTCATAAAATACTTGTACTGTGTGGTATACATTTAGAAATAAATCTTGTTTTGCATGAGAGATTTTTATATTTATTCTTTTTTTTTTTTTTTGGAGACGGAGTCTAGCTCTGTCGCCCAGGCTGGAGTGCAGTGGCGCGATCTCGGCTCACTGCAAGCTCCACCTCCCGGGTTTACGCCATTCTCCTGCCTCAGCCTCCAGAGTAGCTGGGACTACAGGCGCCCGCCATCTCGCCCGGCTTATTTATTCTTACTCATAAATGATCTTATACTGAATAACTATGCACATGTTGCATGTTATTTATATAAATGAAATAAAAAGATAAATAGCAGTTCTACATTGGCGTCTATTTTTGTCCTCACTATAGCTTAATATTCCACAGTTAGTTTAACCAGAGATATTATTTCAAACGTCTTGTTAGAATTCTTAGTTGTGTTCCACACAGATTTTGATTTTATATATGCAATTGTTCAGAGAGTGGATTTTTGTAACCATTTAGTATTTTATAGTGATTTCTCTAGAGATCTTGCTTTCTTTGTTTAATATGACCCTGATACCATTAGCTTAAAATATTGTTGCTTAGTAATAAAATACATTGAATATGTCATGTGTTCATACCTTGTAGTATGCTTGCTGCAGGTGCCTGAGAATTTTTTTTCTCACTTTTCCACTGCTTTGCAGGAGGAAACTTTGACTGTGTTAATGTAAAAGTTATTAATTCTACGTGATTCTAGGTATACAGTTAAGCCTTCAGGATTTCAGAACCAAAGGTTTTTCAGTTTAGCTATGTCAGGTCTGTTATGTGTGTTACATACATAGCATGAACTACAGCAAAGATAATAAATAGACCCAGAATTAGTCACTTAGGAATGACTGCCAACTTTTTGCTCAAGAAAACAAGAGTGTCAGGATCCATTGTGATGTCTCCCAGAGTTCTGAGAGGCAGGGGGAAACTTGAGAGCGTTTTCCATATCCAATAGACACTTAGAAGAACTGATCATTTAGGAAAGGAAATTTCAATAATTTTTATGCATAGATATTTTATAGACATTTTCTAATGTTCAACAGGACTTAAAAGTTGGGAGGTAAAATCAGTTAACCTTGCATACACTGTTTGTAATGTGAATTGAAGAACAGCAACAAAAATTCCTACTGTTCTGGGAAAAAGTAAATCAAAGAAACATGGAGTCAAGTGTCAGGGTCAGACTCTAAATTGTTCTTGCAGCTGTTAGTAGGCAGGAAGCCAAAGCCAATTATTATCTGAGTGAGAGACATATCAATCCATCAGCCACAGCATGGTGTACTGAACATTGCCTTGCAACTTTCAAATCCAGAAATAGAAGAGAAGAAAGGCCCAAGTTGACAAGTGCTAGAAATTTCCACCAATGTCCAAGATGAAGTGTTACCATTTTTCGTTTTTCTACTATTGAGAAACTGTTACCTAATCTCACCTCCCTCCATTCTTTCTTCTATATGTAAACTCATTAACTCTGAAACCCGGACTTGCTACAATATGACAAAATTATTCCATTTTACAAAGTGTGAAGGATGTCATATACATGTACAATCTGAACCCCAAGTTGGTAGTGACATTGTGGCTTCTCCGATGGAAATTCTTATAATTCATAGAAAAACAGCATAAGAAACACAGGGTAGTTTTTATGGATCTTTTGTCTTTCTTTTTCTGAAACAAAAGAAAACATGAAGTACTGATTAATGTCCTCATTTCAGAAATGCTACCCTCAGTGAACTCAACGATAAGCAGTAACTGGGTGTTTCCAGAAGATAAATATAAAATGGTCTTAGATGGAAATAAACAACTTTTTCATTATTAAAAGCACCCTAAAGGAATTTTTGGTCTTTGAACTGAGACTGTTCTTTCATGAAGCATGAAGGATACATACTATCTGGGATAAATTTGCTTTGAAGTTAGTTTACTTCGGCCGGGCGCGGTGTCTCAAGCCTGTAATCCCAGCACTTTGGGAGGCTGAGACGGGCGGATCACGAGGTCAGGAGATCGAGACCATCCTGGCTAACACGGTGAAACCCCGTCTCTACTAAAAACTACAAAAAAAACACTAGCCGGGCGAGGTGGCGGCGCCTGTAGTCCCAGCTACCCGGGAGGCTGAGGCAGGAGAATGGTGTAAACCCGGGAGGCGGAGCTTGCAGTGAGCTGAGATCCGGCCACAGCACTCCAGCCTGGGCGACAGAGCGAGACTCCGTCTCAAAAAAAAAAAAAAAAAAAAAGAAGTCAGTTTACTTCAATTGCGTGTTTTATATAACTTGACCCATCATCGTAAACAAGCCTGGGTTTGAATCCCAACTGTATGGCACCCAGGTGTCTCTTTATCTTTGCACATAGTGATGTTTCTTGTGAACCTAGAAAACCTGAGACAGGTCCCAATAAATTTAGAAAGTTTATTTCGCCAAAGTTGAGGACGCACCTGTGACACAGCCTCAGGAAGTCCTGATGACATGTACCCATGGTGGTCAGGGCACAGCTTGGTTTTGTATATTTAGAGAGACAGGTGACATCCGTCAATATATGTAAGAAGTACATTGGTTTGGTCTGGGAAGGTGAGACAACTTGAAGCAAAGGCAGGAAGTCTGGAAGCAGGGAGGGAGCTTCCAGGTCACAGATAGGTGATCCACAAATGGTTATATTCTTTTGAGTTTCTGATTAGCCTTTCCAAAGGAGGCAAATCAGATATGCATCTATTTTGAATAGAATGGGAGGCAGGTTTGGCCTAAGCAGTTTCCAGCTTGAATTTTCCTTACTGATTTTGGGAGCCTAAGATACTTTCCTTTCACAACCTCATAAGGATGTTTGTGAAGCTCAGAACAATTTATGCATATAAAATAATTCAATCCATATAGCTTGGTGTTTACTCGGGCTCTATAATCAGATAGACTTGGCTTTGAACCTTAGCTTCATTTTTTACTAGCTATGTAGCCTTGAACAATTACTACATCTCTTAGAAAGTTTAGTTTATCTGTAAAGTGGGGAAAACAATTCCCTAGTCCACAGGGTTGTTCTGAAGTAACAGATGCTGTCAAAACTTCTCACTGGCATGTAAAGTAGTAGTATTTAGTATTTCCTCACTCCTATATCATAGCATAGCTTTAGTAACGCTCATTCTCGCCCTAAGATGTCTTCCTCTGTCCATCCTTTCTGCACACTGACCTTCCAGAATAGTCTTAGAATAGTCTCTTTTCTTTGCTGGTTGTCTTTTCAGGAATTTGTATTAAAAGATTCCTTTATAAACAGCACACGCCTGTAATCCCAGCACTTTGGGAAGCTGTGGCCAGGTGGGTTGATTAAGCTCAAGAGTTCGAGACCAGCCAGGGCAACATGGCAAAACCCCATCTATACAAAAAATACAAAAATTAGCTGAGTGTGGTGATGGGCGCCTGTAGTCCTAGTTACTTGGGAGACTGAGGTGGGGAATTGCTGGAACCCAGAAGGTCGAGGCTGCAGTGAACTGAGATCAAGCTACTGCCCTCCTGGCTGGGCAACAGAGGGAGACCCTGTCTCTCTCTCACACACACACAAGACACGTTTATGACAAATGCATCTAGTCTAAGCTCTCAGAGGCAAAATCGTGTAGCTGTTCAATATCCTTGGAACCAACCTGAGTGGAAATATTGGCTATTACAAACATGTGATGTTTGAACAAAGTAATTAAACTTTCTGCATCAATCTTTTTTTCTGTAAAAGGAGGGTAACATAGTCCTTTCCCTATAGGTTTTTGTTGTCAGGAAGCAAGATAATCATGAAACATTTAAGACAAATCTGATACACAGAAGTGTTAAGTAAAATTAGCTAGCTTTTTATCTAATTATGAGAAAACTCCAACTATTAGAAAGTGCTTTACATTCTTATATCCTACCTACCATAGTATCCACATCTATTTATTTATTTATTTATTTATTTATGAGATGGAGTCTCACTCTGTCACCCAGGCTGGAGTGCAGTGGCACAATCTCAGCTCACTGCAACCTCCGCCTCCCAGGTTCACACCATTCTCCTGCCTCAGTCTCCCACGTAGCTGGGACTACAGGCGCCCGCCACCTCGCCCGGCTAATTTTCATAGTATCCACTTTTAATTATATAATTATATTCTGTGGCAATGATTATATCACTTTTGACAGGATACTCCTTCAACTGATGGGTCCTGGTAAAATTTTCATAGAATTACTGTATATTTTGCTTAACTTATGAGTAATATAAGATTTTAAAATTTTAAAATAATCCTTATTTTAGATATTAAAGATTGGTTCCAAAAAATCTTGGATAATTTTAAAAGAAAGTGGTAGTATAAACATTTATCACCCACATAAGGAGGCTCTTTGTTTTTCCAGATTTTGCTAAAAATTCTGAAAGAGTAAGGAACGTTTCATTAAGAACGTGAATGCTTCAGTATCTGCTCTCTCTGCACTTCAACAGCTTTGTTAGACAGATACAGTTAAGATCATTTGGCCTTATACATTTGAGGACAATTTAGAGAAGATTTTTTTTCTGCAGTAAAATGCAAAGAAATTTTACCAACTGCTGCATATTTTCCTTTAGGTCATAGAGGCCCTAAACTGGATATAATATATCTTTTATAGTAATTTTTCAGTTTTTTCCCCAAAGAGCACATTTTTAAATGAAATTGCAATTCTAAATTGCTGAACAGCAACGACAATACAAAACAATGGCAATAAGAATGACTAAGAGGAAGGACTATACTAACGGGAGCATGTTTGTTGCTGTTGTTGTTATCCCCTGAGAATTAGTTTTTTGAGTACTAGATTTTTTTTTTCTATCATAATTTCCTTGAAGAATAGTAAGAGTCTTGAGTAGTCAACTTCCCAGAGATTCTCTCTGAGTTTGTTTGCATCACCTGGTCCAAGTTCCTGTTTCTATAAAGAACAGGTGATGTAGTGTTTATGCGAATCCAAAAAATCTAGCTCATATACCTGATGTGGGCTCCTTTGGGGGGAATTAATTTCTAGATAAACCTGTTCTCAGGTACTAGCTCTCATGCAACCAACTGAAAATTGAAACCTGTGCAACAACTTCAAACAGTGCTCCACCCCACCTTTCTAACTTGGGACACAAGTATTTGTGATTACCATGATTATTACTTAATTTTTAAAGCTCTGGAGAATCCAGATGGCTTAAAACCTATAAAAAAAGATAAATTATAACTATTTGTACAGAACTTATTGTGTGCCAGTCATTGTATTAATTAGTTTTATTCACTCATTTAATATGGTTTGAGGTTAGTACTTGATATGGTTTGTATCTTGACTCAGAATGCAAGAGAAAAGGAGGCTTAACAACTTCCACCTAGATTTCAGAGGATGCACAATACAGTTTGGCTATGGGTCCCCACCCAAATCTTATGTCGAATTGCAATCCCCAGTGTTGGAAGTGAGGCCTGGTGTGAGGTGATTGGATCACAAGGGTGGATTTCTTATGAATGGTTCAGCACTATCCCCTCAGTGCTGTTCTTGTCATAATGAGTTATTGTGAGATCTGCTTATTTAAAATGTGTAGCACCTCTCCACTCTCTCTCGTCCTCTTGCTCTGAGTTCCCTTCACCTTCTGCCATAATTGTAAGTTTCCTAAGACCTCCCTAGAAGCAATAACCACTGTTTCTTGTACACCATGCAGAACTGTAAGGCAATTAAATGTCTTTTCTTTATAAATTACCCAGTTTCAGGTATTTCTTTAGAGCAATGTGAGAAGGGACTAATACAGTACTTTTATTATTCCCCATTCCATAGGTGATACACACAGAGTGAGGGACTTCCGAAAGTCATATATATACACACACACACACGCACATATACATATACATACACACACACACACACATACATGCATACATTTAAACTCTATCTTAGGCATCTGATTCTTTTTAGGCTGTACCATGCCTCAAAGTGCAGCATTGGGGAAATGAATGGAGATCTTCAATGAAGTATTAGTTCTATCTTTAAATGTTCATTGCATGTTTAACATTTGAAACTTTTTACAGTTTTTTTTTCTTTACTATATGAGTGATTATTCTAGTTTTGTTTGGACCACATGTCCAAGACTTATGGATTATGCTGAAATGAAGCCCAGTTCAGGGATCTGAATTCTACCTTGGAGTGTTTCTCTAGTACACTCACTGCCTAGAAAATCAAAGGATGTCAAATGCAAGTATTTCTTAGAAATCACTATATGTAAAAGTAAAGACAAAGATAATTTTTGCAGGCCAGGCACAGTGTCTCACGCCTGTAATCTCAGCACTTTGGGAGGCCGAGGCAGGTGGATCACAAGGTCAAGAGATTGAGACCATCCTGGCCAACACGGTGAAACTCTGTCTACCAAAAATACAAACATTAGCTGGACATGGTGGTGCGTGCCTGTAGTCCCAGCTACTTGGGAGGCTGAGGCAGGAGAATCCCTTGAACTCAGGAGGCAGAGATTGCAGTGAGCCGAGATCATGCCACTGCACTCCAGCCCGGCGACAGAGTGAGACTGTTTCCAAAAAAAAAAAAAAAAAAATGCAAAGAATTATAAAATATTTATCTATAAAAAACCCTGAGACCCCGTAAAGGCACTTATTTTGTTGGCCATCTCTCCTAAAGTTCCATACATCAGAAGAAATAATTTTCAAGGTGAATTAATTACAAATTTTGGGGGGCAGGTAGTGAGGTAGTGACCTTATTAAGCCATTATAACCATTTACAAAATATTTTCATATTCAGTCATTCAACCCTTTGCTTTCCATGTTCTGTAGCCAAACAGACTACATAATTTATATTTTAGCTGATAACATTGCTATGTAATATTTTATATTTTCACTCACAATTAAGTAGCTGTTACTATGAGCAATTCATTTGAAGTCTTTAAGACTTTATAAAATAGAAATAATTGTTGCAACTTTTTAAAGGATTATTAAGGACATATAATGGGAAAATACATATAAAGCACATACTATCCACTAAGGCACTAAAACTAATCTCCTCACTCCCATCTTTCTCTTTTAAACTTGATTGTACCTGCTCCATGCTGAATACTTTAAAGACACTGCTCCCATTCATTATATCATTCCCCTATTCAAAAGGTTTCCTTTACTCTTATGACTGAAGTTTGAATTTTTCATTCTGGCATAATAAAATTTTTAATCTTGTTATCCTCATGCACACGTGCACGCGTGCACACACACACACATACTCACAGCCCTGTCTCCCATAAAACACCTCGTTAGGTTGCAGGCCTTTCCAAAGCATCCCCTTGTTACATACCTCTAAAACACAAGCTGAAACCTTCACTTCCAGCTAAACTCTGCTTATCTTGCCTTCCCAGCTAAAGAGATTATTCCAACTACACAAGGTTCAGTGCACATACCTTTGCCCCAAGAAACATGTTATGCTTCCTAGAATGGCATATTCCTTCCTCTCTGAAACCCTGCAGTAATTTGTATGTACTTCTTTTACAGTAATTATCTTAAGTTGTCCAGCTTTTTCATGTTTTATGTATGTTTCTGATCTCCATAACTGGAAAATGAGTTTCCTGAAGAAACATAACCTACTCAGCTTTGAATGCTTTTTAGTGTCTATCACAATGTATGGCGAGCAATAGACATGCAATAAATATTTGGTCAAATTGAATTGCAAAGCTTAGTTGGTTCATCCTCATGAAGGATGTGATAGAAGTCGCATAGCAGCATAAATTCCCCATGAATGAATTTGTCTCTGCTTATTAAGGATCATTGACTTCCATTACCAGTTGAACAGGTGGTAGGGTCATTAGACTAATTGTCTAGTTGTGGGTTCAGCTGTGCTTTTGAATGGTCAGCAATGAACTTTACTGTGGATAACTGTGTTGGAATGACTTTTGGTATCACATGTATAGTCAAATAAATGTTCACTGAAAGTAATAGAGAGCAGATAACAACTTTACTTTTCTTATTATTTTCCATAAAATATATTGTAAGTACAGCTATTGGTAAGTCAATGTGCTAAATATAAACATCATTTACATAGTTTTGACTGTGGTAGTAGGAGAAGGTTCAAATTCAAGTAATCTGTAAAATCAATTCAATTGTCATGTTTTATTAAAAATAAGTAAGTGACAAGTAAAACCCAGGAACAACCCTTGGAGGCCTTTGCAGGCTTAATGAGCCCTTTTGAATGGGAAACATGAGGAGGCAAGGTGGTCAAATAGTAAGACCTTTGAATTTTCATTTTGAGGTTTAATGTCCTTATAATTAAATAAGTCATAGACATCAAAAGGTATTTTATACTTATTTATGAAGAAAAAAACAGTAATAGCTCGTGTTAGTAAATGTCTTATTCCATATCTTCTTGTGGTCTACAGAGTTACGTTTCCAGGTTCAGACAAGCTTTCTTCTGCATTTTAAAGATTAACACACTATCATCTAGGAAACTGTGGCTTGGTTATATCAAACTGTAATTTGAGGCCAGACACAGTGGGTCATGCCTACAATCCTAGTGCTGTGGGATGCCGAGGTGGGAGAAACTCTTTAGGCCAAGAGTTTGAGACCAGCCTGGGCAACATAACAAGACTCCCATCTCTATAATTTTTGTAAAAACTAGCCAGACAAGGTAGTGTATGCCTGTAGGACACTGAGGTGGGAGGATCACTTGACGCTAGGACTTTAAGGTTACAATGATGATGCCACTGCACTTCAGCCTGGGTGACAGAGCAAGATCCTGTCTCAAACACACACACACACACTCAACTGTAATTAAAGTCTAAATTTCTGAAATATGACATTATTGCTTCCTAAAATTAGAGAATTACTTTCATTTTAATGAAGATACATTTCAGTGTGTCTTTTCATAAGGTATTTGCAAGTATATCTGCACTGAACATTCTAGCATTACATAAAATGTAGGGAGGCCCTTATTCTCGATTTATCTACCAATAAAAGAATTTGCAGTTTTGAAAATATAGCCAATTCTCATTATTTGTAGATTCTATATGTGCAAATGTACTTACTAACTACATTTATTTGGAGTTCCAAAATCAGTACATATGACATTTTTGCAGTTCATGGATGTGTGAGGAGTGGAGAAAAATTTCAGTTTCCTGGCAGGCACATTCTCAGCTGTTGATGAATAAGGCAAATGTCTGGTTCTTATTTTAACGTTCACACTGTAAACCTATTGTTTTCATGGTTTGTTTTTCATATTTTTGTGATGTTGGTGATTTTGCTCTTTAAAATGTTCCCCAACTATAGTGCTTAACTATCATCTGATATTGCTAAGTGCAAGAAGGCTGCAATGTGCCTTACAAAGAAAATCCATTTGTGTAGGCATGAGTTATACAGCACCATTGGTTGTGAGGTCAATGTTAATGAATGAACAATGTATGTTAAATAAAATATATTAAAAATATAAACATCAAGCAAGGTTATCCTTTAATTGGTTGACAAAAATATTGTGACTATCAGCTTTTAGGAAACTAACTCTATGTTTTCCCCAAGTAAAGTGTTTTGGTATTCACTAGGTCAGTGTTCACAGTGACTGTGTAGAGCACAACTACTGAGAATAATGAGAATCAACTATGTTTTATGAGTTTATCTCCTACTTCTGATTACCAAGTCAGTATAAAACTAAAACTGTGCTCTACTTATCTCTGACCTTTCACTACTGTGCATTGAAGTTGTCCCTCTCTCTCCTTTTCCTAAGCAACACAATCTGTATCAGGCATTTTGCATATACAGGTGGTAGCTCATTTTATCCCATCACAATAATAACTCCATGGATAAAAGGCATTGCACTCCATTTACATATTAAAAACATTAAGGCTTGTATTCAATTATTAAAGCTTCTTAAAAAAAGAATTGTAATATCCCATGTGGATCTATAGATTTGGATGTAGAGAAACTAGTACTCTTCAGGATTGATGGATTATGAAATGCTAGCACACACATACAGATGTGTGCACACAACCATGCAGATACACATAATCACACACAAACATAATGCATTATGTAGGGTAGATCAAATCAGTCTCTTTCCTTTTAAATTGTGTATAACTACAAAAATATCTAATGTAAGCAAACCTTTCTATAATGCATAATGGAAGATTATCTCAATAAGTGTTAACTGAGAATCTACAGAATTAGTAACACTGTATTAAGCGTTGTAAAGTATAAACACATTTGGACATAGACTTTGCCCTAAAGCACTTTATAGACTAGCAGCCTACATACAGTTAAAATAGCTAAAGGAAAAGGAAGCAATTCCAATCAGTATTTCTTTATGTTTGGTCATTAGGAACCACTGGGATAGGTTACTGGAGTTTTCCCTATATATTGCCATGATTTAAATTTGCTGATTTAATTAAGTGCAAAATAATTTTAAATTATAGAATTCCATAATGCAGACTGACCACTACAACTTCCCAGCAAAACCCCAGAGGTTCTTAGTTTTTACTGCCAGAATCACTTCAATTTACCACACAGTCTTTCCAGGTAAGGTTGTTCCAAACACCTAGAGACTTCCTACCATCTGTGTTTTTTATTATGCTCTATCTGAAATTGTATGCATCCTTGTTGTTACGAGCTCTCCAAGTGCTGAACATTCCATGGGATTTTTATTTTTTTCTCAGCTTCTTTGGACATGAAGTTGGCCTAGCTGATGAATTTTGTATCTCTACGATTATCTAGCCAGGGGATAGATGTTAGTCTCCCTTCTTAAAGACACATCCCTTATTCAAGTTAGTCTCCCTGTGGTGACAGGAAGATACTCTTTCCCTCCACTATGTACCCACATATTTTCTGGGAAGACAAGAGAAATGCATGGACTCATTATGTAGCAAACAATGCTCTTATTAAAAATTTTTCTATGTTTTTCCATATAAAATCTAAGGTAGGGTGAAGGCTAAAATAATGCAAGAACAGTCTTGGTTACTTCCTTGCTAAACTTGCGATTTTGGCGGGGATGAGGAGGAGAGATTTATCACCGCCTATTCTTGGATTTGATTGGGAAAGTTTTACTTTTATCAAGAATCTCAGTGTCTATAGATGAGCTAAACAGCACTCTGAATGTGAATTTCTTCATTGTAAAAGTAAAATTATGATTTTTTTCCATTCTCTGCAGACTTTTTTAAGGGCAAAACTGAGTTTGGATCCATAGTAGAGTCCTGTCATTGCAATTGCATAGAATGTGGTAAAAATAAGTTTAGACTCAAAACAAATGATTTAGTACATTCGAGCCACTTGGTCAACAGCTGTCGTGGTCTGTTTTAGTGTGTTTTCATGCTGCTGATAAATACATACATGAGACTGGGCTATTTACAAAAGAAAGAGTTTTAATGGACTTGCAGTTCTATGTGGCTGTGGAAACCTCACAATCATGGCGGAAGGCAAGGAGGAGCAAGTCATGTTTTACATGGATGGCAGCAGGAAAGGACAGCTTCTGCAGGGAAACCCCCATTTTGAAAACCATCAGATCTCATGAGACTTATTCACTATTACAAGAACAGTATGGGGAAGACTGCCTCCATGATTCAATTACCTTGCACCAGGTTCCTCCCATGAAATGTGGGAATTATGGGAGTACAATTCAAGATGTGATATGTGTGGGGACACAGCCAAACCATATCATGATCCAACATTTCTCAAGATAATTAAGAGAATACATGTTGCATGAGAGAATTTACACACCCACAACTGTAGCAGGAGACATATTGCTCTTCCCTGAGGCACATATGATGCTAAATCATGGTTTTAATCCTGACATAGTCCTGAAGGAAAAGAAGGGTAGCTAGCTACTGGTGCCTCCCTAGGCCAAAGGAGATTATATTGATGGTGTTTGTGCAAAACTTCAAATCTTCCAGCATAAGCCTTAGATACCAATTTTGCCAATAGTTAATTTATGTAATGGGTAGATGAAATGTATGATACAGACTGGTGGACTATTATATTGAAGGTTCCTCAAAGAACATACCTCCAGATGAGGCAGAAAAACATTTCATAAGTACTAGAAGAAGGTAATCAGAGCTAGTGTGGTTATACTTATCAAAAGAAAAAAGAGAAAAAGTTTTATTTTTATCAGGATCATTTCACTAGGCTGCTTTGGGAACTAGCTATTTTTCTTCCACTCTTAGAATAGATAGGCTTATTTTGCTTTATCTAGATGTTATCCCAGAAGTATAGTAGTGTAGGATAAACTTTTCAAAAATGAAGCAATTTATCCTATTCAAAAATTCCAGTTGGCACCTTTAAGAAAATATAAATGTGGGCCGGGCGTGGTGGCTCATGCCTGTAATCCATGCACTTTGGGAGACCGAGGTGGGTGGATCACGAAGTCAGGAGATCGAGACCATCCTGGCTAACACGGTGAAACCCTGTCTCTACAAAAAATACAAAAAATTAGCCAGGCGTGATGGCAGGCGCCTGTAGTGCCAGCTACTCGGGAGGTTGAGGCAGGAGAATGGCATGAACCTGGTGGCAGAGCTTGCAGTGAGCCGAGATCGTGCCACTGCACTCCAGCCTGGGCGACAGAGCGAGACTCTGTCTCAAAAGAAAAAAAAAAGAAAGAAAGTATAAATGTGGAGAAAAAAATGTAACATATTCTCTTTTATGATAATGGCCTCCAGGTAATTTCAGAAGAAGTTTTTAAATTCCACAAGAATTCCTCCACTTAGGACCCTGGTTTTTAGCAAAGGTGAGAAAATCAGGCTGCGTGATTTTTATGCAGTTGAAATATGAAGGCTTTCATTTGTTAGTTTTTATTTTGTTTAATCTATATGTTCCTAGTAGAATAAATATCCTTCATTTAGGAAAAATTGTGACTATGTGTCTCATTATGTAAATTGGCAAATATTTTCATTTGCTTTCCAGAGGAAAAGAAAAACTAACAAAAGTGTAGAGTCACCAGGTAGTTATTTTACTAAAGACAAGAAAACATACCACTGTATACCTCTTTTCTTTTCAAGAGTACAGAAAGTGTTTGAGGAACACTAATGTTCCTGGAAGCTGCAGGGTGATAGAAACTCAGTTACCAAGGCTCTTATCTCTGCTTGGAGGCTCCATTTTTGTACAGATCAGTGATTTCTAAAACATTTATTGTAATGAGTTGTATTTAGATTCTACTTATCATAACTCCACAAAGCATTTTCAGGTCAGTAAAACAGATGGTTAAGCACAATTAGATTTTTGGAAGAACTATAAATATTGTCACTTCTTTCCTCTGGTGTCTTACTGCCATGTTGTCTAAGTGTATCATAGCGGGAACTCAAAGCAAAACCATTTATAGGACCTAGTTCTTCCTCTTTTTTTATCTTTGGAAAGTTGATGACTTATCACTATGTTAATATTCTCAATTTCTATTTTGCTAAGTGCATTAATTAGAAAGCAAGTTTGCATGTCTAAGTGGCTGATATTTTTTCATTGTGGACCATGTGTTTTAGTGTTAATGAAAAACTAGGTTTATTTCAAACTTGGTAAGAGAATAATTTTAGACAAAAATTATTTTGGAAAGTAAATATTTTTCAGCCTTTTCCAAGATTACTCTGTAGGAAAAGAGATTATTAATCTGCTTGAGAAAGAGTGCTGTTCATACTGCTGTTGATTCTTCTAAAGGTTTTGCTTCCTGGATACTACAACTAGATCAATCAATCCAATCAATGACTACTTTGCTAACAAGTGCTGTTAAAAATAATTAAAGGTATGTTCCAAGAGAAGCATAATTTATATATCGCTTCTCTTACTGAAAGTAACAGGACTTTAAAACATTATGAATTATATAGATCCGTAACAGAACATTTGTTAGTAAGTGTGATGAGCTACTTTTGTGCTGATTGCCTCACTTATCTGTGCCAAAAGCTACCTCTTTTTCTTAATAAATTCTTTGCATTCCCTTAAGGATTCTCATTTGAGCAGAGAAAGACATTTCCCAGCATTCCTTGTAGTTTTGCTGAGACCAACTAACTGGGTTCTGATCAATAGGATTTGGGCAATATTCACACTTCAAATACAAGCTTAATTTTTGAATGAAAATATTGTTGCCAGTCATTGAAAATATTTTCTGATTTTTTAACATCATTATACAATCCTCTTCAAATTTTATTGTTAGTCAATTTTAGCACAGGGTCAACAGCACTTTCATATCACAAATAACACAAACAGGAACATGCTTGTAGGAAGCATAAATGTCAGCCACCCAAAAGTAGATATCAGAAATCATTTAAAAATATATACATTCTAAAATTTAGCATTGAACATAGGTATCTTTTTAGAGATAACAATTGGTGCTCACCTAACTCTTTCAATTACCTCTTCCTCGACATATGATATTTCCTAGTCCTCTTTGCATCAGAGCCAATGGGATTTGAGCAGGAGTAATACCCAAGCCTGTCTCTTAAAATATACCACAAGATACTTCACTTTTTGTTTTCTTTTCTTTCCTCTTCATTCTTGACTGTATATTCATGATGACATAGCTACAACACAGGTAGCATCTCTGTCAGTCTTGTTTACTAAGTGGCTGTGTGGAGCAAAGTACTACTCCTTACTCCCACTGATATTCAGTGGATCCATAAGATAAGCATTAAATGAATTCTTATTTAGTTAAGCCACTGAGACTGGGGTTTCATTTCCTTCCACATCATAGATAAGCCTATCCTGATTAACATAAAATGACAGATATTACCAATATGTCAACCCTAGTATTGAGATATAATGTGCTTCAACATAATAAGAATTTTAGGCTGTGTGTGGTGGCTCACCCCTGTAATCCCAGCACTTTGGGAGGCTGAGGTGGGCAGATCATCTGCAGTCAGGAGTATGAGACTAGCCTGGCTAACATAGTGAAACCCCTTCTTTGGGAGGCTGAGGTGGGCAGATCATCTGCAGTCAGGAGTTTGAGACTAGCCTGGCTAACATAGTGAAACCCTGTTTCTACTAAAAGTACAAAAATTAGCCAGGCATGGTAGCATTTGTCTGTAATCCCAGCTCAGGATTACTCGGGAGGCTGAGGCAGGAGAATCACTTGAACCTGGGAGGCAGAGGTTGAAGTGAGCTGAGATTGTGACACTGGACTCCATGTTGAGCAACAGAGTGAGACTCTGTCTCAAAAATTAAAAACAAAACAAAACAAAACAGAATTCTAAAGACCAGGACACAGTGGCTCAGGCTGGGCACAGTGGCTCACGTTTGTAATTCCAGCACCTTGGGAGGCTGAGGTGGGCAGATAACCTGAGGTCGGGAGTTGGAGACCTGCCTGACCAACATGGAGAAATCCCGTATCTACTAAAAATACAAAATTAGCTGGGATTTTGTATTTTTACAAAATATGTAAAATTTTGTGGTGGCGCATGCCTGTAATCCCAGCTACTCAGGAGGTTGAGGCAGGAGAATTGCTTGAACCTGGGAGGTGGAGGCTGCGGTGAGGTGAGATCATGCCATTGCACTCCAGCTTGAGCAACAAGAGCAAAACTCTGTCTCAAAAAAAAAAAAAAAGAAGAATTCTATATGTAATGCTATTTTGATGAAGAAAGTATTAAGGCGACGACAGCAGAGATACTTTGAGGAAGGTGCATGCAAAAATATTCCATCTCAAGGGTTTGTTAACTGGGTTTGTATTTTGCTTTAGTGACTATGCCTTTATCTTTTGAAGTACTCTCTTATGTAGTAGTAGAGGAAGACCGACACCCAGCATTAGCTGCCTTATTAGGTTGAGTTTTCTGGTTTGAGGCTTTTTCTCTAAGTATGTCTTTAATCATTAGTAGAAATGCCAAGGTCCTTCTGTTTATCATCTCTCAAGTGATTGCAAAAATTTAGCCAAATGCTAAACCTCTCAGTTTCTGTTCATTGTAGATCATACCCTGTTGCTTGCTTGCTTTGCTTTGCTTAGAAATGGCTTGGAGAATTCATGGATTTCATGGGGCAACTAAATCACCAGAAATTGTATGCAATATTTTGGTTTATATTTACATTTTCATATTGAGTGGTTCTAGAACTTTCATCACAGGAGCTAATCAGAATAAGCAGTCATTGTGAATTACGTCTTTTGCTACATATGGATCATAATCTCAGTGAGTCAGGAAAATTGTCTCAACACCAATTAGTTGAAGCAAGCACACATGGCAGCCTCCTGAAATGAACTGTAAATTTATGGAGATACAAAAGTAAAAGAGCAATGAATATGTGATCAAATATTTCTAATGTAACTGAAAGTGGTTGTGATGAACATGTTGGAGAGTGAATTTATTAGAAACCTAGTCCTTTTTTTTGAGACAGGGTCTTGCTTTGTCACCCAAGCTGCAGTGCAGAGGCACAGTCGTAGCTCCTCATAGCCTTGAACTCCTGGGGTCAAGTGATCCTCTCACCTCACCCTCCCTTGTAGTTGGGACTACGGGTTGTGACACCATGTCTGCCTAATTTTTTGATTTTTTTTTTGATGGAGGCAGGGTTTCACCATGGTTCCCGGGCGGGTCTCAAGCTCCTGGGCTAAAACAATCATCCTACCTCACCTTCTGAAAGTGTTGGGATTACAGGCGTCAGCCACTTCACCCAGGCCCTAGTAAAATTTTGAAATAAGAAGTAAGCTATATCTATGAACAAGATGTCTGTATTCACTTATTTTTTCTGCATTATATCTAAGTATTATTAATATAATGTGATATACTAAGACAGTCCAGAGAAAAAACACATGTTGAGGCATAAAATCATTTACAAAAAAATAAACTTCTATAAGACTGACATAATGATGCCTATCATATTTCAATAGAAACATATCATTTTAGGAGATTTAGTGGTTCTAGATAGATGTAAGTTTTTCATCATTACCAACCAAAACATTTTATTTATATTTAAATTGTAATGGGTTTTGACTTATTTGTGTTCTTATCTACTATATTACAAACATCAAAAGATGTTGAAAGGAATTATGATGTACTGAATGTCTGTGTTCCCTTCAAATTCATTGGTTGAAGACCTAATCCCCAACATGATTGCATTAGGAGGTAGAGCCTTTGGTAGGGAATTAGGTTTAGATGGAGTCCTGAGACTGAAGGCCCCATGATGGAATTAGTGCCCTTATAAGAAAGGGGAGGAGATACCAGAGATTCTTCTCTCAGAGAGAACACAGATTCTGCAAATCTAGAAGAGGGTCCAGGTTTGAAAGAGCCAGCATCTTTAACTTTGGCTTTCTAGACTCCAGTCTGTGAGAAATACATGTTTGTTATTTAAGCCAGCATGTCTATAGTATTCCGGTATAGTAGCCCAGACTGACTGTTGGTATTTCTCATAATCTAATGCACACTTGTTTTTCCACTCAACCAGGAAGTAGAGTCTCGTTGTTCTGAAAGCGCATAAAGATTGAGTTAATGACAATTCTCTCCTACTCATCATCCCCCACCTGTCCTGGTAAGACCCTCTTCCTTAGGTACTCAGCCTATCCTATTATTTACAAGTGAGGTGCCATATTTGGCTATGAAAATCAGAAATTGAAATACAGTTTTGTAATTAAGTGCAAATAGCACAGTTCTTGCATGTTATAAAATGTTTATAACTTTAGTATATTTAGTTTAATAAATGTATATTATTACTTATGAGTAGATTTTTGCTCACTATAGGAAAACAAAGAGAGATAAATAAGAGACATATTATACCCCAAGAAGATGAGTAAATAAGAGTGGGAGGAAATAATTATACAAGTAGCTAGAGTTCCTGGCAGGGGTAAAATATGACCCCAAAGAAAATATGAAGTTCTTTAAATTTCAAATTAGTAGTGATATACACTGAATGATTTTTGTCTCCCTAAAATTATATGTTGAAACTTATTCCCCAATGTTATGGTATTTGGAGGTGGGGCCTTTGTGAGGTGATTAGGTCCTGAGAGCAGTGCACTCATGAATGGGATTAATGTTCTTATAAAATAGTCCTTAGAGAGTTTCCTCACCTCCTGCCATCATGCGAGATACAGTGAGAAGATGGCTATCTATGAACCAGGGAGCTGGCCCTCAACAGACATGAAATGTGTTGCCACTTTGATCTTGAATTTCCTAGCATCCACAACTTGTAAGGAATAAATCTCTGTTATTCATAAGCTAACTGGTTGACATGGTTTGGCTCTATGTTTCCACACAAATCTAATGTCAAATTATAATCCCCACATGTTGGAGAAGGGCCTTTGTGGGAGGTGACTGAATAATGGGGTTGGGCTTCTCCTTTGCTCTTCTGATGATAGCCATGATAGTGACTGAGTTCTCATGATATCTGGTGGTTTAAAAGTGTACTGTGCTTCCTCCATCACTCTCTTTCTCCTGCGGCTATGTGAAGACATGCTTGCTTCTCCTTCACCTTTCTACCATGATTGTAAGTTTCCTGAAGCCTCCACAGTCATGCGTCCTGTACAGCCTGAAGAACTGTGAGCCAACTAAACATCTTTTCTTTATAAATTACCCCGTTTCAGGTAGTTCTTTATAGCAATGTGAGAACAGACTAACACAGAAAATTGGTAACAGAGAAGTAGGGCATTGCTATAAAGACAACTGGAAATGTGGAAATGATTTTGGAACTGGTAATGGGCGGAGGTTGGAGCAGTTTGTAGGGCTCAGAAGAAGACAGGAATATGACGGAAAGTTTAAAACTTCCTAGGGACTGGCTGAATGGTTGTTACCAAAAGACTGAGAGTAATATGGGCAATGAAGTCCAGGCTGAGGGAGTCTCAGATGGACATAAGAAACTTACTGAGAAGCGGAGTAAAGGTCATTCTTGTTATGCTTTAGCAAAGAGACTGGCAGCACTCTGCCCCTGCTCTAGGGATCTGTTGAACTTTGAACTTGAGAAAGGTGATTTAGGATATCTGGCAGAAGAAACTTCTAAGTAACAAAGTGTTCATCAAGATGTTGCCTGGCTGCTTCTAAAAGCCTATGCTCATTTGCATAAACAAGGAAAAGACCTGAAACTGAAACTTATATTTAAAAGGGAATCAACATAATAGTTTGGAAAATTTGCAGAATGACCACATAGTAGAAAAGAAAACCCCATTTTCTGGGGAGGGATTCAAGTGGGCTACAGATATTTGCATAAGTAAAGAGCTGAATGTGAATAGCCAAGACAATGGCGAAAATTCCTCTAGAGCATTTCAGAGACCACTGTGGTTGCCCCTCGCATCACAGGCCTAGAGTCCTAGGAAAAAATAATGGTTTTGTGGGTCAGGCCCAGGCCCCATTGCTCTGTGCAGCCTTAGGATATGATACCCTGTGTCCCAGCCACCCTAGCAACAGCCAGGGCTAAAGGGCCAAGGTATAGCTTGAGCTGTTGCTTCAGAGGGTGCAAGGCCCAAACCTTGGCAACTTTCACATAGTGTTAAGCTGTGGGTGAACAGAGTACCTAAATTTCAGAGGATGTATAGAAACACCTGGATGTCCAGGCAGAAGTCTGCTACAGGGGCAGAGCCTTCATGGAGAACCTCTACTGGGGTCGTGCAGAGAGGAAATAAGGAATTGGACCTCCGACACAGAGTCCCCACTGGGGCACTGTTTAGTGGAGCTGTAAGAAGGCGGCCACCATCCTCAACACCCAGAATGTTAGATGCACCAACAACTTGCACCATGTGCCTGGAAAAGCTGCAGGCACTCAGCACCAGCTTGTGAAAGCACCCATGGGGGGCTGTACCCTGCAGAACCACAAAAGCAGAGCTGTCCAAGACCTTGGAAGCTCACCCCTTGTGTCAATGTGGTCTGTAGGTAAGACATGAAGTCAGAGAAGATTATTTTGAAGCTTTAAGGTGTAATGACTTCCCTGCTGGGTTTCGGACTTTCATGGGGCCTGTAGCCCCTTTGTTTGGCTGATTTTTCCCTTGTGGAATGGGAGCATTTTGCCAATGCCTGTACCCCCATTGTATCTTCAAAGTAATTAAATTATTTTTCTATTTTACAGGCTCATAGGTAAAGGCACTTGTGTTTTCTCAGATGAGACTTTGGACTTGGACTTTTGAGTTAATGCTGAAATGACTTAAGACTTTGGAGGACTGTTGGGAAGGCATAATTTTGTTTTGAAATGTGAGAAGGACATGAGATTTGGGAGGGGCCAAGGAAGAAAGGTATGGTTTGACTTTCTATCCCCACTCATATCTCATGTCAAATTGTAATCCCCACGTGTTTGAGGAGGAGCTTAGTGGGAGGTGATTGAACTCTGTGGGCAGACTTCTCCCTTGCTGTTCTTATGACAGCGAATTAGTTCCCATGAGATCTTCTTGATTAAAAGTGTGTAGCACTTTCCCCTTTGCTATCTCTCTTACCACCATGTGAAGAGGTACTTGCTTTCCCTTTGCCCTTTCGACTTAATTGTAAGTTTCTTGAAACCTCTCCAGGCATGTGCCTCCTGTGCAGCCTGTAGAACTGTGAGCCAAATCTCTTTTCTTTATCAATTACTCAGTTTCAGGTAGTTCTTTATTGCAGTGTGTGAATGAACTAACACTCTATTCTGTGGTAATTTGTTATAGTAGCCTAAACAGACTAAGAGAAGTATTAATTTACTCTAATGATAAGGACAAGGGAAGGTTTCTTAGAGAATGGTGTAGGGTTTATTGGGCAGCACTACTAGAATCGAAATCTAAGAACTTTTGAAAAAGGCAAGTAGGGTTTGAGCTCCTACTTGCACTCCTATCTCCACACTTTCTGTAGGCTTCTCACTGTAAGTATAATAGGGAGTCATGACAAAGTGCATATGTTATGTCTTGTCTTAGGTGTAAATTAAATAGTAGGAGGAAAGTCTGAGGGGTATCTAGTCAGCCATCGATGATCATAGCAGTGGTTACTGCATGAACTGTTTGATTTGCTAAATACTCTTTCTACTTATCAAGGTAAATTTGATTTGGTATTAAACACAGAAGTGGAAATTGAGATCCATACTATTGGGAGGTTTCTCAAAAGAGCCATGAGGATGTGGCCTCCTGAATTTGATAATAAAAATCCCACACTTAGAAGTCTCCAGTAAAAGGGGATTGGGAACCAGATACAAAGTTACAGTTACAAGGAAATAGTGCTGGTGTTCTGTTGCATAGTAGGGTGACTATAGTTAACCATAATGTATATTTCAAAATTGCCAGAAAAAAAGGACTTGAATGTTCTTACCACAAAGAAATAATCATGGTTTGACATGATGGATATGCTAATTACCCCAATTTGATCATTATGCCATATGTACATGTACCAAAATGTCACATTGTACTCCATAAGTGTGTGTAATTATTATATGTCAATATAAATAAAACATTAAAAAATTGAAAAAATCTCAAATAAGAGCAATTAAAAAATAATAGCCATTAATTTTCACTGATTTAGTGTTGTGTGAAGAAAGAGAAATGAACACAGTGACTTAAATTAACTCATTTAATTTTCAACTATCTTTTTATTTAGATGCTACTATTATCCCTATTTTATGGAAGAGGAAACTAAGGCAGCAAGTAGTGTTTGTGGCCATACTAGCAAGGGGTTAATACTTAAGAAGGGTACCCAAAGTCTGACAGCTGCTCTTAGATACAGGATCGGAAACTAAGCACTCTGACTTTTAGCTCCATCAACACAATTTATTAAATGCCCACACATTTTTGGAATAATGGCCTTTAATTTGTTTATACTGAGTATTACAATGTAGAAATTTTCAGTGGATCCTCATTAATCCAAATGCACAAATTTCTGCAAGGATGTTTAAAAAGAGAGATGACAGTTTTATGAATGAGAAGTGACACCTATTAGCTAACTTCTTACAATTCAGTTATAGTTGGAAATAAACCAACAGCATATTTGAGTTATTAACAGAGAAAATTCATTTGGATCATATTCCCATCTTAATGGGGCTCAAATTATCCTGAGGTGTGAATAAATCATCTCACATACAAAAAATGGTTCTTGAATAAGCCAGATTCTTTTTCAGTTCAGAACTTCATAAAAGTGAAGAACAGAGAGTTAACAGAAAATTATCTGTTAGCTTCGGAATAATATGAAACATATGGCACCTAGAAATACCAAACTGATTTGAAAACTTGGCAGTAAAAGAAAAAATAAACATAAATTTGTGTGGTAATAAAAAATGCTGATTGATTTTTTGAATGTTAATCCTGAGTTCAGAGCATCAGGTAAATCTGGATTATATGCCAGAAGCTGAAATTCAAGCAGGTTGTCAATCTGTTGAGGTTTGGGGGCAGAGATCAGAATTTGGTACAACTGAAGTGCTGGATTCTGCAGAGCAGGAGAAGAGACAGGAAGAGCTATGCAGATGGGATCACTATACATTTATGCATGAGCTTTTCAAAAGTCCTTGACCACATTCTAGACTCAACATTTGCACAGTAATAGCACCTGGTCTATACTGAGAATAGGTGCTTCAGTGTTGAGAGGAAAAATAGAGATACTAGAGGTGAATCAATGCTGAGGAACGTTGGTGGCTATACTAGCAAGGGATTAGTGACATTAGGTAATATCCTGGGAGGCTACCTCAAACACCAGAGACACATTGATTTAGAAGTACTGGGCATACCCTAGGGCAAGTTTCTCAGTCTTAGCACTATTGGTATTTTGACCTAGGTAATTCTTTGTTGTGGGCTCTTACCCACTAGGTGCCAGTAGAGCTTTCCCTATTTGTAGCAGCCAGAAATGTCTCCCAACATTGCCAACTTACCTCTGGTTGAGACAACTGCCTTAGACTAACACAAAGTCTAAAACCAAGTACAGACAACATCTGTAAGGGAAACAGAAGTGGGCAATTGAGTCCTGCTAAGAGGGGATTGGGAAATACTTTGTGCTTTCCACAAAGCTGCAATAAGAAAGCTTAAAACTGATCCTACAAAAGGTCTAGGAGATCAGCCAGTAATCGAAGTCCATACTGCAATAAAATTAGCATTCTTCAGAAGAAAGATAATAGAATCCACAATCTCTATACTATGTCATCATAATGTCCAGTAGATAAACGAAGAGTACTTAACATGAGAATAAACATGAAAACAACATATTGCTAAAGAAAAAACTGTCAAAAGAATTCAGCTGGCCGGGCGCAGTGGCTCAAGCCTGTAATCCCAGCACTTTGGGAGGCCGAGACGGGCGGATCACGAGGTCAGGAGATCGAGACCATCCTGGCTAACCCGGTGAAACCCCATCTCTACTAAAAAATACAAAAAAACTAGCCGGGCGAGGTGGCGGGCGCCTGTAGTCCCAGCTACTGGGGAGGCTGAGGCAGGAGAATGGCGTAAACCTGGGAGGCGGAGCTTGCAGTGAGCCAAGATCTGGTCACTGCACTCCAGGCTGGGCGACAGAGTGAGACTCCGTCTCAAAAAAAAAAAAAAAGAATTCAGCCAACAAATGACTCAGATATTGATAAAATAGATATTTTAAAGTAGCTGTTATATATAGGGTCAAAAATTATTAACTTATTCATCTTCAAGGCATAGTAAATGTTGCAACATTCAATCAAATTTAGAGGTGTCAAAGGAAATTATACAAAATTTGGTCTTAGAGAGTGGAAAAATAGAAAATTACAGCAAAGATATAGAAAGTATCAAACAGAACCTAATAGAAATTCTATATGTTAAAAGTTGAATAACTTTTTAAATCACTGCTTATAAGCATACTGATGATGGAGACTGGGCATGGCTGAAGATTTAGTCAACCGAGAAAGAAATCAACCCATCTGAAAAAGAGAGAAAATAAAGAAACTGTAGGTATCTAGTGACAATATCTAACGGTTTAACCTAACTGTATTTGAAATACTAGAATAATATAAATATGAGAATGGGAAAATAATAAGATTTCTCAAAATCTGATAAAAATTTATTCACTTGCTGTCCCAGAATCCTTCGTTAACCAAAATAGGGATATATTAAAACACACACACACATACACACACCCATATACACAAACTCCCCTAAACATATTACATTATAGAGTAACTAGCAACAAGACCAGCCATGCTTTAGAGACTTAGCACTTCATGATAATAAAGGTGCTATACTTGCTTTGGAATATCTGCAGTGCATTTCATGTGATAGAGAAATTAATATCAATTTTATTTAAATAACTCTTTAAGTAGACCGATCTCCTTATTAGGGCAGCTGAAACAATACTTTTTTTTTTTTTTTTTTTTTT
>NW_012114899.1:3814894-3836021 GCF_000951035.1 Colobus angolensis palliatus
TTTTGTATTTTTAGTAGAGACAGGGTTTCACTATGTTGGCCAGTCTAGTCTCGAACTCCTGACCTCGTGATCCACCCGCCTCAGCCTCCCAAAGTGCAAGGATAACAGGCATGAGCCACCACACCTGGCCTGAAACAATATAAGTATTGGATAGATACAGATATTTAGGAATTAAAACCAGAGTTTTGCAATCGATCATCTGATTGTAGAGGAGAAAAGAGGATTAAGTGAAAGACTTTATCTTAAGAAAACTGGAAAGTTGATTATATTAACAAGAATGGAATAAATTTTGAGGAAACTGATGAAATCTTACTGAAATATATTGAATTTGAGATTCTTAAGGATATTTAGGTGGTGAAGTAGAGTCAACATGGATATAAGCCTATGGTAATAAAATGATTGGCAAAGGTAAACACTGACAGTTTAGCCTTTGTAAAACTTTAAAATTCTTTACATAAAAAATTAACCTAATGTGCCTTCCACTTCTTATTTATCAGGATTGACCTTTCAGTTCACTGAACATATCTAGTATGAGTGAATCAATGTGATCAGGGCCCAGGTTTAGTCCAGAATGCCTAAGTAGGCAAATAGAAGGTGACAAGTCTGAGACCCACCAGGTGGAGATCACTGGTGAACTCTGGGCAATTCAAACTAGAAGTGTAAGTATATACACTGGTACTGAGCCAGTAAGTATAAATGTATTGAGAATAGTGGGATCCTAGTTGCCAGGTTTCTCGCTTTCAAAGAAGAGCCTTAACAAATGTAGAAATCGAGACAGAATAAATGCTGCAACGTTCAATCAAATCTAGAGGTATCAAAGTGAACTTCTAGTTGTTTGATAGATAGATTAATAGAGAAAGATGTATAGATGGTTGATAGAGATAAGGGTATGTCTGTGTCCATGTACAAATATGTGTTTTTACTAAATCTGTCCACTGAAAAGACCTAGAATTTATGATACCCCAGTAAGAAAAAGCACAACTAGCACCCAGATCTCGTTTTATAAATATCACTCAATGCTAAAAGAAACCAGGGCTTCTTCACAAAATGGCTGATTCAAGGACAAGGGAGAAGAAAATACAAGATAAGCATGGAACTTTTTATTGTGACAGAAAGTAAGGAAGTACCTAAAAGAATAATCAGGTAACAAGAAGATGAATAAATGAAAAGTAGACCACATAGTGGAAAACATTTAGAAACAAATGTGAAATAAGAAAGTGTGGGTCTGATTTTGGTATAAGACAATTCTGAGTCCAGGTCTTGGAAGCATTAAATAGTATATAGAGAGGCACTTTATATAAAGTTGTACTCTATGACTCATAATGAAGATATACGATATATAAATATGTCCAGACATAGTGTAATTAGTAAGGGTGATTTAATGGTTGAAATTTAATGGGTGAACAATAAAAACTGCCAGTACACAATTTCTTAGATTGTTGATGAAATATCTTTATAATGTGATCATTTTAGCCTTTATTTTATTTTATTTCTATATTTGAAAATTTTAGCCCATATTTGGCTGAAAGAATATGTCAACAATTTCATAAAGAGCTATTAAACCAAAAATTATTTTCAGTTACAGAAAAATAAAGACCATAAAACTTAAGGGTACATTTACTGAAAACAAAATCTTGAGAAACAAAAAGGGAATGTATATTAAAATTTCAGAATATCCAGAAAATAAAAATAAAACTCTGTGCATGTATGTAGATATGTGTGTGTTGTATGTGAATTTGTGATATGGATAGGTGCATGTAAATATTGGATTTTAAACTATATTAATTTTTAGTTAAAAACTAAGAGAGTACTTTAAATAGATTTGTTATTCAACAAAAATTAAAATGAATAGTTGTTTTAGACCAGTCATAGAGAAATTATAATTTAAATTTCAATTCAAATAAATTTTATAATTTTATAATGTATTTGTTTCAAGTCATTGTAAACTCTGAAACCAAAGAATGGCCTCAAATGAATTCTGCAATTTCAACCCACTCACTTATCTTTTATCATGTTCCAAAATTTATTTGAATGATTTTCACCAGTAGACAGCTTTAATGAAAATCAAATCGCTTACTAATAGAATGCTAAGGTCTTTCCATGAGATTTAAGCCATTGTTTTTGTTCATTTAATTAGGGAAAAACCTGTCTAAAAATGTGTTAAATGCAATTATTGTTACAGATAAACATCTTTTCTGTTGTCTGATTGCATTGATAACTTGATTAATTTAGTACATCTGTCTTTTATTTTTCCCAGGTTCTTCTGTGGTATCATGGTATTATATACCCTTTTATTTCTCTACCTAATAATTATCTAATGAGAGATATTTAACTAGAGGAATTTTTTTTTTAATTTAAAATAATGAACCCAAGCCCCCGGCAATATATATGTATAAAGCAAGTAGATTTTATTACAAGCCTTATTTACAGAACTAATAATTTTACTTTTCACTCACATTAGTCTATATACAATTATTTATTCATAAACTTGTGTAATTTTTTTTGCTGTGAGAAAAATACAGTTAGAATAACATTATGTGGAGTTGGAAGGCTGTTTAACATAGATTGTGTATCCAAGGGAGAAATTTCCCATACAGTGTTGGACAAAGCACTATTCTATTTCTGACTAATTACTTCAGTGAGGGAGAGAACTGAATAGGTCAAAGAAATCAATCTTATTGAAAAACTAAAGTATTCAAAAATCAAACTCAATATTTATCTGAAATATTATTTTTATAACTTTCTCCCACTTGTTTGTTTAGAATATACTGTTATGCGTTCAAAGACAGCAATTACATGCTTGGAGGCCCATCATACACCACCTAAGGGCTTTTTATTTAGCCTATTGTAGGTCTCTGCAATGTTCTCTTCACTACTGTTCAATTCTCTCTCGGTCAACTTCATCTTTTGTCTTAGTAAAGGGCAGGAAACAATGAAGACTGTAAGCTGCCATATTGATAGCAACATAAGGCATTTCACAAAAAGGCATTATGAAAATGAGTGTTACTATTTCCTAAGGCAGGGATTCTTCCATGCGGCAATTTCAATCAGTGAGATACGTACTAAAACTTGACTTAATGACACTGACCTTAGAAGATAAAACATCTTTGAATTACTCAAGAAATTCTCAATAGCACATGTGTTGTGTTTTTGATAGGCAAACTGTATCTTTCCTCTATTGATTTCTTTTTCTTACTATACAAACAACTGTTAAACTCCTCCTAGGCATTTTCCTGAGTAGTAACTAGTGAGAAATACTTCTTGTTTAATTTTTGTAGATTTTCTACTTATGATATCACTGCTATGAAGAGAGGTTCTCACTTCTGGGGCATCTTTGAGTGGATTTAGTTTTAGCTGGGGCATCCGCTTTGTATGATTGAACTTTTAGCCATGATCTATGCTCACTTTATTCTTCTGGTTGTGATTCACAGTCTTGTCTTTCAAATGAGGTCTGTTTTTCTCAATTCCTTCTGTATTGAAGCATACACTTTCTAGTATATGCTCTAATATTATTTCATATTAACTAACTATATATATCACACAAAATAGCCCGTAAACACCATGTGTTTTCTCTAAAAATATATTTTATCAAATACATTACCTATTTTTATAACTAAAACTATAATTTTCTCTATTTCGACATAATGAATTACCTCCTGACTTTTACTACTCATTCACACCTCACTAATGAACTGTGTAAACTTGGGGAAAACAATTTATCTTCCCTGTAAAGGGTTGAGGTACGTATGAGGTATATATTGGATAGATCATAGCTATTAATTGTTTTTATCAACCCAGTCTTCTCTTTTTCTTTGCCTTACTCATCAATTGAATCTTCACAGGTTATGTATATTCACAAGTCATATATAAAAAAAATTCTTTCTAAAATATAAATATAATTATTTCTTTTTTACTATTCTGTCTTTTTTGATAATTTGGAATTTATTTCAGCCAATTATACGGTTATTTTGCAGTACAATTTTTAACAGAAGTAATTATTCTCAGTTTTGAATTATCCATAAGTTTCACAGACATGCCTTTGATGTCTTTATCTAAATCGACTAAAGAATTATTAACACCTCAGGGCCCTTGACAAAACGTTATATCTTCACTCGTAGCTCAGTACTCTCCCAGTGCCCCTAAGATAACATTAGGTGTCCATTATATATGCTCCCAGTGCAGCCTTTAACTGCCCCTTAGTAACTTTTTTTAATTGTAATTGATGGTTTGCTTATCCATTTCTTTAAAAAGTAAAAAAATGAATTAAGAACGGGACCCTTGTTCACCATCACCGCCTCTGCGTCTAGCAGGCATACAAATGACATTCAATACACAGTTGTTGAATGGATGCATCAGTTGACATTTTCTACTTCTATTGCCCTTGTCCCAGGGTGGTACTAATCTACTAATGAACACTATTTTTCAGTCAGTTATACCAAGTTGAGATACGGTAGACCAGTGAAACTGATGCTCTTATGTCAGAAAATATTAGAATGAATAATTTAATGAACAATGTCTGAAAATATAGCAAACAAACTGCATGAATTGCTAATTTGACCAACAACAGTGCTTTTGTTGTATAGGAAACATAACTATGGCATGTTTAATTATTACTATATAATTCATGGAAAGAGGCCAATATAGCCATGTATATACATAGAATAAAATATAGACTTAATATCTACCATAGATGAATAGTTTGACTTTTAAATAAAAGATAATATATAGATTTATGCTAAGTCTAGGTCTCCAGGAGGTATTGAATATAGTAGTCAGCTAGGGATGGGATTATGTCAGAAAATGACAGAAAGCCCTGGTTGACATGATTTGCTTTTCCCTAAGCTAACTGAAGAAAGCCCTCCCAGGGTTGTATGGGAAATGATAAATTTGTTTTCCTCTCATCCCCGCAGCAGCAACGGGAATATTTTTCTGGCTTATATCTCCCAGGATTATGAACCCTATAAAAATAAAGGAGAGCCTCAGGTATCCTGTATAAATTGGTTATTATATGGCAAATACATTCTCTTTGTAAAAAGCTAAAAATCAATGGGTAGAATATTTTGATACATAAGTGTACATTTCATTTCAGGCATTTTAAAAGAACTTGTGGCTGGGTGCAGTGGCTCATGCCTGTAATCCCAGCACCTTGGGAGCCTGAAGGGGTGGATTACCTGAGGTCAGGAGTTTGAGACAAACCTGGTCAACATGGTGGAACTCCATCTCTACTAAAAGTACAAAAATTAGCTGAGCGTGGTGATTTCAAGAGATTTGAATTGTGGTGGTGGGTACCTGTAATCTTAGCTGCTCAGGAGGTTACGGCAGAAGAATTGCTTGAACCTGGGAGATGGAGGTTGCAGTGAGCCAAGACTGCGCCACTACACTCCAGCCTGGGTTACAGAGCAAGACTCCATCTCAAAAAAGAAAAAAAAAAAAAAAAAAAAAAAGGTCATATCTTCATTTGCATTTTCCATGTCATTGTAATATGTGGTTAACAATTATTGGTTTCTCCAAAAATGTGTCTTCAGTATAAGCATGAGCACAAAGACTTTATGGACTGTGTGTAAGGCAGTCTAAAATGATCCACACAATTTAGTGCCCCTCTCCTCCAATGTCCACACCCTGCATGATCTCCAAGACTATAAAGTCCATGAATTTTACTTCCATGTTAGTTTATTTTATATGGCATAATTGGCTTTAAGAAAGGGAGGACCTCTAGGTGAGGATAACCTAATCCCCACGAGCTCCTTAAAACAATTTTCTCTAGCTGGTAGCTGAAAATGTCGGAGACTATTCAAAATTCAAAAAGTGAGAAGGACTAAACGTGTTTTGCTGACTTGAAGATGAAATGGTTCACATGGAAAGGGCTTGCAAATGGACTGTAAGAACTGAGAGAAATGGCTAACCCATAACCAGCAAGAAAATCCTGATCACAAGGAACTAGATTGTGCCTAAAGTATGACTGAGATTGGAAACAGAGTTCTTTCCACAGCCTCCAGGAAAGAAGTTAGTATTGGTTTCAATTTTGTGACATCCTAGTCAGAGAACCTAGTCCTGCCATGGCCATGTTTCTAACCTACAGAAACTGTGAGATAATAAATTTGTGTCGTTTTAAGTCACTGAGTTTGTGGTAATGCCGCAATAAAAGGCGAATACAGGCTGGATCAGGAAATACTTGGGTCTTAAGAATAAAGGTTTTCATTAAAATTAGTCAATGAATTGTGGATATTATTCTTTTTGACAAGAATGTAGACACACATACATTGTTAGGTGATGTTTCTCTTTGAATTAAAAAAGGTTTTCAAAATGTTAACCATTGCCACAGTGGAGGTTGCTTTAAGGCGTCTTTACAAACTGTTTTGACAGATTCTAAGAATCTGCATTTCATTCATTTATTTATGTCCTGCTATTAAAATCCTCAAAAACATCTAGAAGATGAGCAAATCATAAATGCAAACAATGCTTAAGTGTTTCTGGTGTGTTCACTTGCTACCAGGAGAATCTACAGTACTTTTGCAGTAGTAATACATCCTCAGTGAAAAGATTGAAAAAGTTTGTACAACTTTTGAATTAGTGAGAGTAAACAAAGTTATTTGGTGGTGAAGGTCTTTTTTTCTTATATTCCCAGACACCAAGATGCTAGGAGGCTTCCACGCTTGCCTTCATTTTTTATTTGCCTTTTTCAGACACTAGAGGAATGTATTGCTTGGTCCCTCTGACTGATTCCCTTGGCAAACCTCTACCTCACTTGAAACTCTATTCTATTTCTTCTTTTGTCTCTTTCTTTAATACTACCCTTATGCAGCAGCAATGAGCAGGATAAGTTCCATTCCTCTCTATGTCACTCAGAGTTCTGCTTGGGTTCATGTAACAACTAGTATAAAAAAGTTAAAAATATAGACAGTTCTCGGCCGGGCGCGGTGGCTCACGCCTGTAATCCCAGCACTTTGGGAGGCCGAGGTGGGCGGATCATGAGGTCAGGAGATTGAGACCGTCTTGGCGAACACGTTAAAACCCCGTCTCTACTAAAAATACAAAAAAACTAGCTGGGCGTGGTGGTGGGCGCGGTGGCGGGCGCCTGTAGTCCCAGCTTCTAGGCAGGCTGAGGCAGGAGAATGGCCTGAACCCTGGAGGCGGAGCTTGCAGTGAGCCGAGATTGCGCCACTGCACTCCAGCCTGGGCCACAGAGCCAGACTCCATCTAAAAAAAAAAAAAAAAAAAAAGTGTGTATATATATATATATATATACACACACACACACATACACACACATAGCCAGTTCTCATATCTATTCCTTTTAGCTGAAAGACAAGAGATTTGAATTGTAATATTTCCTTTTGCAATACTGCTTCAGAGAGAGCATCTTTTTATAAACTGTAGTCCTGAACAAAGGAAATTAGTTTATAGAATTGGCTTTTCCATTAGCTGGATAGTTTGGGTAAGTCATGTGTAATCTCTGGCCCCTTACAGCCTATATTTTTGCGAGTTTCTTACTCTTCTAATCTTTGGTGAAAATAAAAATGGTCTTTTGCTAGTTAGAATAACTCCAGGTTTTTCATAATTTGAAATTCCCAGGCAGCAGAGTCTGAGATAGAGATTAGCTGGACTATGGAAGAGCCATTTAAGAACAAAGGTAAATATATAACCATCAGGTGTTTGTTTGATGTGAATCTTAATTGAGTAGGTCTTTGACAGGAGATGTTATAACTAATTTAAATGTTCTACCTTATTGGAAAGCAGTAAGGGCTCGTTATTATTTTCATTCTCATTCACTCCAGTGCGTTTAAATAGACTTTCTTGCTCTTCAAGTTCAGTGGGTCCATGTAAAAAGGAGTACACTAAATAAAATTAATATTTAAACATAATTTCAAAGAGACAAAACCAAGAGGATTTTATCTGTACAAAAGATTCATAGAACTTGCAAGAAAAGTGTTTAAGTATGTGTCATATCACAGCCATATGAAAGAATACAACACAAATAAATTCTCTGATAATTTAATGAGGTATCTTAATTATTTAAAAATTTGCAAAGATTTAATGTAAAAACAAGCACTTACATAAACATAGACCCTTTGTCTAATTTTGAATTAACCAAAATCCATTGTTGGGGAAATTGAAGGTGAAACAACATTGCTTAGAGAGAGGTAGAAAAATACATAAGAGATTTGAAGATAAATCACGAGAAAGAACAGAGGAAAAAAGTGAAATGAAAGCATGCAGCTAATAATAAAAAATTATCTTCAGTCCCCAAATTTCCAGCCTCCAATGCTCTTGTTTCCCAAAAGGCCTGACTTTATAAACTACCTCTTGAATTCACTGAGATTTTCTCATCACATAAGTAGCTTTTCCCCCTGACTTGAGTATATATCTCTACGTTGCAAGAAAGAGCATAAGAGCAATTTTATCCACTTTAAAATGCTGTTTAAAGATCACATGAAATATTGTATATACAAAAAATGTGAAAGGTTTAGTGGTATGTGAAATAAAATAATGTATTGAAACGAGAACATTCCTTTTGAATGCCTTTGAGTTCTATTAACCATTAAATAAAATACCTCTCCGCTGCTAGTAAAGAGAATATTTTGAGAATGGCTGAGTCTGAGTTTGGGTTATCCTTCATCTTATCCTTAGAACCATTTCTCTATAGTTTATAAAATGGGGCAGTGTTTGGGGTTGTCAAATAACTCATGTTTCTATGTGGTCTCTAAAATAATCTTTCTCATGACCTCTTTGACGTTTGCCAAAATAACCTGCATGGCCATATAAACCTATGTAAGTGATAATCATTATCACAGAGACAAGAGTGTTGCACTTGATCCCAGAGAGTAAAAGAGGTTACCGAAATATATTTATAGGTGTGCTTTTATGTGGAGAGAATAAGCATCTGCAAGGGGAAGGTAAACATTAATCTCATTAAACTTCTAGAGACTACAGAATGGTTCACTTAATTCATCCAACAGTAACTGCTGAGGGTAAATTTTGTTTATCCTACCAGACAATATTGAGTGAACACAACAGATAAGATTCTTACTCTTGTTATGCTTGTGTTCTTTTGGAGGTAGCAGACAATGAATATGGTTAAGAGCTGAGAAGAAAATAGATCAAGTACTTGAGCTAATAATGGGTAGATGCTGTGATTCAGAATATTCGTCAGAAACAAAAGGCATGATGTCTCTAAATAGGATAATAATAGATTACCCTTTGAGAAAGAGATAGTGGAGATGAGATATAAAAGATGAAAAAGCGCAACCACATGAAGGTCTTCTGAGAGCATTTAAGTCAGAGAAGAGCAAGTACAAAAAATTGAGGAGAAAAGGAGATTAGCATATTTGAAGATAAAAAATTAAAGTTAGAATATACTTTTCTCCTGGAGATGTGGGTTGAACATGGCTTAAATGTGGGTGAAAAACAAATCTTTAACTGGAAAGGACAAATCCAGCTGATAGTTGAATAAAATTTATAGTTTCAATAGCGATTTTGACTTCTCAAGATTTCTCTGATATGGAAATATTTGCCCAAGTACATCTTAATGCAATTCACTGTTGTTGTGCTTTTGCTCAGGCATATTAATTTGCAGTACTGTTGTAAATTGTGTCATATTGATAAGAATCAGTCACATATTTCTTTATTCTAAATTGACTCTGCCACTTGCCATGAATGGGATCTTCTGACTACATATAATCTCAGTTTTGAATTTGTCACAAAATACATTTTAAATTAGCAAGTGGGAGCAATAAAACATTACAATGGTAATGTCCTAATGGTCATTTTAAAATCTTATTAAATGTGACTATGTCTGTGTGTTTACGAGAAAAAAATTCCCTCCAGTGTAAACATTGTCCTCTATTAGATTCTAACTTTAACTATATATATTATTTTTTGAAATGCATATGAATACAGCTAACCAAGGAGGTGAAAAATTTCTACAAGCAGAACTACAAAACACTGCTGAAAAAAATCATAAACTACACAAATAAATTTAAAAAATGCCATGCTCATGAATTGGAGGGACCAATATTGTTAAAATGCCCATACTGTCTGAAAGCAATTTACATATTCAGTGCTATTTCTATTGAACTACCAATGCCATTTTTCACATAATTAGAAAAAAAATTATCTGAAATTCATATGAAACCGTAAAAGAGCCTGAATAGCCAAAGCAATCCTAAGCAAAAAGAAGAAATCTGTAGGCGTCACACTACCCAACTTCAAACGATACTATAATATAACACTACAGTAACCAAGACAATATGGTACTGGTACAAAAAGATACACAAGGATCAATGGAAAACAATAGAAAAATCAGAAGTAAAGCCACATGCCCTCAGCTACGGATCTTCAACACCAATACAAATAAGCAATGAGGAAAGGAAATGGTAAATGGTACTGGGATAACTGGCTAGCCATATGCAGAAGAATAAAACTGGACTCCTGTATTTCACAATATGCAAAAACTAACTCAAGTTGGATTAAATGTAATACTTAAATGTAAGACCTCAAACTATAAAAATCCAAGAAGAAAACCAAGGAAATACCCTTCTTAATATCAGCCTTCGCAAATAGTTTATGGCTAAATCCCTAAAAGCAGTTGTAACAACAACAACAACAATGGACAAGTGGAACCTAATTAAGCTAAAGAGCTTCTGCACAGCAAAAGAAACTACTAACAGAGTATACAAACAACCTACAGAATGGGAGAAAATATTTGCAAAATATGCACCTGACAAAGGCTAATATCCAGAATCTATAAGAGCTTAAATCAATAAGCAAAAGTCAAATAACTACATTAATAAATGGGCAAAAAACATAAGCAGACACTTCTCAAAAGAAGACATACAAGTGGCCAAGAAACATGAAAAAATGCTCATCATCACTTATCAGAGAAATGCAAATCAAAACCTCAATGAGACAGTGTCTCACATCAGTCAAAATGGCTATGTATTAAAAAGTGAAAAAAATAACAGATACTGGTGAGGCTGCAGAGAAAAGGGAATGCTTATACACACTTAATGGGAATGAAAATTAGTTCAGCCACTGAGAAAAGAAGTTTGGAGAGTTCTCATATAACTTAAAATACCATTCAACCCAGCAATTTCACTACTGGGTATATACCCTAATAAAAATAAATTATTTTACCAAAAAACCGCAAGCACTTGAATGTTCATCGCCATGCTATTCACAATAGCAAAAACATGAAACCAACACTGGTGCTCATCAATGGTGGACTGGATTTAAAAAATGTGGTACATATATACTGTAGAATAGTAAACAGCTATAAAAACGGTGAAATCATGTCTTTTGCAGCAATGTGGATGGAATTGGAGGCCATAATCCTAAGTCAACTAACACAGGAATGGAAAACCAAAAACTACCTGTTCTCACTTAAACGTGGGAGCTAAACATTGGGTACACATGGACATAAAGATGGGAAAAATAGACAATGGAAACTACTAGATGGGGGAGAAAGGAGAGGAGCATAGGTTGAAAAACTAGCTCTTGGGTACCATGTTCACTACCTAGGTAATGGGATCCATACCTCAAACCTCAGCAGCACACAATATACCCGTGTAACAAATGTGTCTTTGTACCACCTAATTCTAAATAAAAGTTGAAGAAAACATGTATATTATTTTAAAACTTAGATTTTACTGTCATCCTGTCCCCAACAGAAAATAAAATGCTTCTCTAGACAAACATAGCCACAACTGCAAAAGGAAAAAAAAAAAAAAAATGATGTCAATGGAAGGTTTTGTGGGTTTTCTTGTTTCCCCTGAAGGCTTACAGAGTATGATAGGAAGCACTTCTTTCCCAGCATCATTTTTCTTTTCGTTTGGTAGGCAATTACTTTATCTGCTTTGGAACTGAAAAGCTATAAATTTTACACACATGCAAAAACAGACACATACACGTGTTAATATTGATATTTGGCATACAAAATCTCCATCAACTTTGTGGGTAATTAAAATTAAGCAGAGAGTCATCCACAACATTTATAATGTTTACATTTTATTTATTAAATTGAACTATAAAATTTAATAATAAAACATAGGCACAAAACTGTAAAACTAGGCTGGGCGTGGTGGCTCAAGCCTGTAATCCCAGCACTTTGGGAGGCCGAGACGGGTGGATCACGAGGTCAGGAGATCGAGACCATCCTGGCTAACATGGTGAAACCCCGTCTCTACTAAATACAAAAAAAAAACTAGCCGGGCGAGGTGGCGGGCGCCCATAGTCCCAGCTACTCGGGAGGCTGAGGCAGGAGAATGGCGTGAACCTGGGAGGCGGAGTTTGCAGTGAGCTGAGATCTGGCCACTGCGTTCCAGCCTGGGCACAAGACTCCGTCTCAAAAAAAAAAAAAAAACTGTAAAACTGAGAGTAAACTATTAGGTAGGCCTTTAAAGTTAATGTGTATACATAGAAAATATAACTATCAAATTGTCTATAGCTCTTTCTTTGCCATAAATATTTTTTAAGACTGCCTGTATATTTCTAGGAAGATCTGGCAGCAGATGGAGTCAACCATTTCAAGTTTGTAATTATTCAGAAACAGCATAATTGGATGGGTGCAGGGTAATAATAGCCCGGTGCCATATATAACTCAGGAAGCCTTGATCTGAGTACTAAGATTCAGAAACAAGTGGGGAATTTAGAAATTTAAGTAGGTAAATCAAGAGTGAGACTTAAATACAGTTATTCCCCCTTAACTGCAGGCGATATGTTCTAAGACCTCCCCCCCAGTGGAAGCCCTGAAACTTACAGAAAGTACTAAACCCTATATATATTATGGCTTTTCCTATACATACATCCCTATGATATACTTTATAAAGTATGCTCAGTACGAGATGAACAACAACTATTGATAAAATAGAACAGTTATAACAATACATTATAAAAAGTAAATGCTGTTTCTTTCTCGAAATATATTATTGTACACATCCTTCTTGTGATGGTGTGAAATAATTGCCTATTGATGACATGAAGTGAAATAAATGATATTTGCATGGTAATGTAGCTTTAGGCTATTGTCTAACTATGGTCAGAATGAACATCATACGCTTTGGAAAATCCTGGATTATGGAGCGATGATGTCAATGGTTGGATGTCATGAGCAGACAATGTGATGGCTAATGGGCTGGCAGCAGATGGTGTCAACCATTTCAAGTTCATGATTATTCAGAAACAGTTGGTAGCATAGACATCAAGGATATGCTAGACAAAGGGGTGATTCATGCCTCAGGCAAAGTGTGACATCATACTCCTCGGAATTGTATGCAACTTAAAATCTATTAATTGTTTATTTCTGGATTTTTCTATATAATAATTTTGGACCATGGTTGACTGCAGGTAACTGAAACCATGGAAAGAGAAATCTTGAATAAGAGAGGACTACTGTATTATTTCATATGCACTCTTACATCCTTTGAGACTCTCCTAAGGTTGCTAATCTTTGCTGTTTTTTGATAGCCTCTTTCTCATAGATTTCCAAATGAATGAAAATTTTTAAAAAGCCATTATTATTACTCTTTTACTGAATACATTGTAACGGAAGTGTTTTCACCTGTGTGATTAGACTACATCTTAATACCTTAAATAATTTTTTATTGTGAAATATGACACTGTTTTAAGAGTTATTAAGAAATTATTTTAGGCAGATATAGAGGAAAAGGGGTCCTCGGGAAGTTTTTGTTTCTTTTAAAGCAGCTCCAGAAGTGTTTCTTGTCTAGCAGGAAAGCCCACACTCTTAGAACTGGACTGGCGGCTTTGATATACAAATGCCAGCCATTAGAAACTGGGTTCACCCAAACATGGCAATCCCCGCTGTTTTCTTCATGGCTCCGACATTTGCCTGGCAACATGGCTGCACCCACATATCCCCATGTGTGTAGAACATCATGGCACCCTGCATTTGCAAATTAAAAGGCTATGATGTGAGGGCCAGTTTGTTCATGAATCAAATCGATACCCTGAGCCCTACGAAAATCAGACACGGCCTACTTCAGCCCCCTTATATAACTGAGTCTGATCACGTGACAACTTTACTGCTAGCATAACCAGCAGCTGAGAAAGCTAGCACACTAAACCTATCTACAACCAGAGTCTACATCACTCCACTGCCACCTCGACCAGATCAGATGCTGGTGTCCATAGCAGGGAGACCTGAAAACTAATCATATCACTGCACTCTTTGCAGACATTCCCCAGCACCATCTCAGAGCCCGGTAGCTCCACTGGGTGGCTAGACCCAGAAGAGCAATAACAATCACTGCAGTCTGGCTGTCAGGAATCGCCATCCCTAGGAGAAGGGGGAGAGCACCACATCAAGGAATCACCCCATGAGACAAAAGAATCTGAACAGACGGCTTTGAGTTGCAGACCTTTCCCCAGGTTTGTAGTTTCTCAGGTAGGGAAACAATTGCAGTGCTGGGCATAGTAGGGAAAGTCTGTACCTGTACACCAACAGGCAGGCAGCCCCTGTGATCATGAAGGGCCTTGGAGAAGGGGTCCTTGTCCCTGCTGGTACTCATTGCAGATACAGCTGGGGCTTCCCCCACAGGAATGCAACACGAAGGCACCTACGGACAGCCTTTCTGGAACAATCCAGGATGAGTGCGGCCCAACAAGAGGAGCACCCCTCCTTCTGATTTAGGCCTGCATGAGAGGCAGAGTCACATTTCTTCCTTACTTGGAACATCAGTATTCCTATAGATGAAAAGAGATGCCTGTCTGATCTAGGACAGGAGTGAGGCTGCTGGATGAATAACGTTCCTGCTGACCTGGCAGGGGAGCTGAGATAGCTTCCAGTCTTTACCCTGATAAAACCTCAGCAAAACTAGTTGAGAGTTCCCCCAGCTACCCTCATCAAGGCTGCAACCTTGACCCACAACTGGCGGGTATTACAACTACCCACCTGCCTTAGCTGCAACCAGTGCCTACCAAGAAATATCTCTCCAATTGGTCTGAAGCCTGAATTATCAACTCAGTAAATAAAGCACCAGGAAAGAATTAAATAAATAAAGTGTACACCATGAGAGAAAGAGATAAGCTTCAAGAGATTCCTGTTGTTCCAGCACCATAGGAGACAGTCAACTCACCCATACACCAAAAATACGACGACTACAACACAATCAAGGAAAGTCATCAAACAAAGACTCTAATTAAGAACTCATACAGAGTCTTCACCCCTACCAGCACGAAGAATCAAATTATTCTAAAATAAACATTAAAGACTGATCCTTAAGAGGGAAAGAATTTAAATTAAAAAAAAAGTCTCATATAAAATAAATTCAAGAACAATTTTTAGAAATATTCTACCCAAATGAGAATGAACCAGAAAAGTAGTTCTGGAAATATGACCAATGAGGATATATAACACCCCCAAAAGATTACAGTAGCTCTCCAGCAGTGGATCGAAACCAAGACAAAATTTATAAATTGACAGATAAAGAATTCAGAAGGTTGATTATTAAACTACACAAGGAGATACCAGAGAAAGGTGAAAATTGACTTAAACTCAAAAAGTAATATAGAATATTGATAAAAAATTTTCTAGAGAAATAGATATCATAAAAGCCAATTACAACTTCTGGAAATGAAAGACACACTTAGGGTGTCTTGCTAGAGATCTAGACATCCAAATATAAGAAGCTCAAAGGACTCCTGGGTTCTTCACCCAGGCTGGAATGCAATGGTGTGATCTCGGCTTACTGCAACCTCTGCCTCCCAGCTTCGAGTGATTCTTCTGTCTCAGCCTCCCCAGTAGCTGGGATTACAGCCTGGCTAATTTTTGTAATTTTAGTAGAGACAGGGTTTCACCATGTTGGCCAGGCTGGTCTTGAACTCCTGACCACATGTGATTCACCCACCTCTGCCTCCCAGAAGTCCTTTGAGCTTCTTATATTTGGATGTTTAGATCTCTAGCGAGACTCTGTCTTAAAAGGACTCCTGGGAAATTCGTTGCAAAAAGATTATCACCTAGGGGTGGAGATGCATCAGGTTATCTAAAGTCAAGATTAAGGAAGAAGTCTTAAGAGCTATGAGACAAAAGCATCAGGTAATAGAAACAGGAAACCTATTAAATCAACAGCAGCTTTCTCAGCAAAACTCTTGCAAACCAGAGGTGATTGGCATCCTATATTTTGCCTCCTAAAACAAAATAATTGTCAGCCAATAATTTGGCATCCAGCAAAACTCAGCTTCGTAAATGAAGGAGGGATAAAATCTTTTTCAGACAAACAAATGCAGAGAGAATTTGCCACTACCAAACCACACTATAAGAAATGCTATAAAGAGTTCTAAGTCTTGAAACAAAACCTTGAAATGCACCAAAATAGAACCTCCTTAAAACATAAATCTCCCAGAGCCTATAAAACCATAACACAATGGAAAAACAGAGATATTTGGACAATAACTAACATGATGAATAGAACAGTATCACAAATCTTATCGCTAATGTTGAATGTAAATGGCCTACTGCTCCAATTAAAAGAAACAGATTGGCAGAATAGATAAAAATCCACCAACCAAGTATCTGCTGCCTTCAAGAGACTCAACTATAACAAATAAGGATTCACATAAACTTAATGTAAAAGGTAGAAAAAAGTATTTCACAAAAATAGAAACCAAAAGCAAGCAGGAGTAGCTACTCTTACATTAGAAAAACCAGACTTTAAAGCAAGAACAGTTAACATTATATAATGATAAAAGGACTTGTCTAACAGGAAAATATCACAATTCTAAATATATACATACCTTAACATTGGAGCTCCCACATTTATAAAACAATTACTAATAAATGTAAGAAATGAGATTGATAGTAACACAATAATAGTGGAGGAATTTAATACTCCACCCACAGCACTAGATAGATTATCAACACAGAAAGACAACAAAGAAACAATGGAGTAAAACTGTACCCTAGAAAAAACAGACAGCACATACGGACAGAATATTCTACCAAACAACTACAGAATATACAATCTTTTCATTAGCATGTGGAACATTCTCCAAGATAGTCTATTTGATAGGTCACAAAACAAGTCTCAATATATTTAGGAAAATTGAAATTATATCAAGTACTCTCTTATACCACAGTGGAATAAAATTGGAAATCAACTCTGAAAGGAACCCTCAAAACCATGCAAATACATGGGAACTAACCTGCTCCTGAATGGCTGTTGGGTCAGCAATGAAATCAAGATGGAAATTTAAAAAAATTTTGAACTGAATGATAATAGTGACACACCTATCAGAACCTCTGGGATACAGCAAAAATGGTGCTAAGAAGAAAGTTCATAGCATTAATTGCCTTCATCAAGAAATGTGAAAGATCACAAACAGACGATCCAAGGTCCAGCTTAAGGAACCAGAGAAACAAGAACAAACCAAAACCAAATAGCAGAAGAAAAAACAACAACAACAACAAAGATCAGAACATAACTAAATGAAACTGAAACAACACCACAATACACAAGATAAATGAAACAAAAACCTGGTTCTTTGAAAGGATAAACAAAATTGATAGACCACTAGTGAGATTAACCTAGAAGAGAAGAGAGAATATATAAATAAGCTCGATTAGAAACAAAACAGGAGATATTAAAACCAATAACACAGAAATACAAAGAATCATGCAAAGCTACAATGATCACTTTAACACGTAAAAACTAGAAAATCTAGAAGAGAAGTATAAATACCTGGAAACATACAATCCTCCTAGCTTAAACTAGGAAGAAATAGAAACTCTCAACAGACCAATAACAAGTGGTGAGATTGAAATCATAATTTTAAAATTGCCAAAAAAAGAAATCCATAACTGGGTAAATTCACAGCTGATTTCTCTCAGACATTTAAAGAAAAATTGATACCAGTACTACTAAAACTATTCCAAAACATTGAGAAAGAGGGAATCCTTCCTAAGTCATTCTGTAAAGCCTATATCATCCAAATTCCAAAAGAGGAAATGACATAACAACAACAAAAAGTACAGACAAATATCCCTGATAAACATAGATGCAAAAATCCTCAACAAAATACTGGTTAACTGAATCCAACAGCATGTCAGAAAGAAAATCAACCAGGATTTTCTTTCTGACATGCCAAAAACAGCAAAGCTGAGAATCAAATCAAGAACTCAATCCCTTTTATAGCAACAGAAAAAAGAAAAAAAAAAGAAAAAAAAAAAACACGTAGTAATATACTTAGCCAATCAGGTGAAAGATCTCTACGAGGAAAACTACAAAACATTACTGAAAGAAATAATCAATGACACAAACAAATAGAAATACATTCTTTGCTTATGGATGGGTAGAACTAATACTGTGAAAATGACCATACTGCCAAAAACAATCTACAGATTCAATACAATTCCCATCAAAATACTACCATCAATTTCACAGAAATAGAAAAAAAATCCTAAAATTCATCTAGAATAAAAAAGAGCCTGCATAGCCTAAGCAAAAAAGAAACCTGAACACATCACATTACCTGACTTCAAACTATACTACAAGGCTATAGCTACCAAAACACCACAGTACTGGTAGAAAAATAAGCAGGGGCTGGGCACAGTGGCTCAAGCCTTTAATCCCAGCACTTTGGGAGGCTGGGGCAGGCAGATCACGAGGTCAGGAGATCGAGATCATCCCGGCTAACATGGTGAAACCCTGTCTCTACTAAAAATACAAAAAAAAAATAGCTGGACGTGGTGGCAGGTGTCTGTAGTCCCAGCTACTCAGGAGGCTGAGGCAGGAGAATGTCATGAACCCGGGAGGCGGAGCTTGCAGTGAGCCGAGATCGCACCACTACACTCCAGCCTGGGCGACAGAGCAAGACTCCATCTCAAAAAAATAAATAAATAAATAAGCAGGTATATCAGTAGAACATAATAGAGAACTTGGAAATAAAGCCAAACACTTAGAGCCAACTGATCTTTGACAAAGCATACAAAAATATAAAATGGGGAAAGGACACCATATTCAACAAGTGGTGCTGGGATAATTGCCAAGCCACATGTAAAAGAATGAAACTGGATCCTCATCTCTCACCTTATACAAAAAGCGACTCAAGATAGATCAAAGACCTGAAACCATAAAATTTCTAGAAGGTAACATCAGTGGAACTCTTCTATACACTGACTTAGGCAAAAAGTTTATGACCAAGAACCCAAAAGTAAATGCAGTAAAAACAAATAAATGGGATCTAATTAAACTAAAATGCTCCCACACAGCAAAAGAAATAATCAACAGAGTAAACAGACAACCCACAGAGTGGGAGAAAATATCTCCAAATGTTGCATCTGACAAAGGACCATAATCCAGAATCTACAAGGAACTCAAATCAACAAGAAAAAACAAATAATCCCATCAAAAAGTGGTCAAAGAACATTGACAGATAATCATTAAAAGAAGATTTACAAATGGCTAACAAACATATGAAAAACTGTTTCACATCACTAATTATCAGGGAAATTCAAATGAAACCAAAATGAGATACTACCTTACTCCTTCAAAAAATGGCCATAATGTAAAAATCAAGAAATAGTAGATGTTGGCTTGGATATGGTGAAAGAAGAACACTTTTACAGTGCTGGTGAGAATGTAAACTAGTACAACCACTGTGGAAAACAGTATGAAGATTTCTTAAAGAACTAAAAGTGGAACTATCATTTGATCCAGCAGTCCCACTACTGGGTATCTACCCAAAGGAAAAGGCCATTATATAAAAAAGACACTGTACATGCATGATTATAGCAGCACAATTTGCAATTGCAAAAACATGGGACCAGCCTAAATGCCATCAATCAATGAGTGGATAAAGAAAATGTGGTACATATACACCACAGAATACTACTCAGTCATAAAAAGAAACAAAATAATGACATTTGTAGCAACTTGTCTGGATTTGGAGACCATTCTTCTAAGTGGGGTAACTCAGGAATGGAAAACCAAATATTGTATGTTCTCACTTATAAGTGGAAGCTAAGCTATGAGGTTGCAAAGACATAAGAATGATTCAATAGGGACTTTGGGGACTCACGGGGAAGGGATAAAAGCCTACACATTGGGTACAGTGTACACTGCTTGGATGACAGGTGAATCAAAATCTCAAAAATCAACATTGAAGAACTTATCCATATAACCAAAACCAATTTGTTTCCCAAACTCTTAAAATTAAAAAAAAAAAATGGATGAAGACAAGTATGGAGACCTTTATCATGATCCACTTCTGCTTAATGAATGTTAAATATACTTTTTTATTTTTTAAAAAATAAAAAAGGATACAATTCAGCAGTTTTTCAGCATATTCACAGAGTTTGTCAGCCATCATCACTGTCTCATTACAGAACATTTAGATCACCAAAAATTAGATGAAAAACCAACCACATACTTATTAGTAGTCATTCTCCGCACAATCCCTTCCCACAGCCCCTGGCAACCACTAATCAGCTCTCTGTCCAAGAGTTTGTCCATGCTAGACAATTCACATAAATCATATAGTTGATGGAAAGTGATTCATTATTTTATTTTTCTCTTACATAATCACATTTTAATGAACATATCTGCTACTGGTTCTGCCACCGTTTAAAAAATCAAAAATTGAATGTCCCTTCCATAGGGAACTTACAAGTATTTTGGGGGTGTTTTCACTACTTCTGTTGATGATTTCTCTTTTGATCCATTTCTTATTTGTTCAAATGTAGTTTGTGTTAGAATTAGACAGCTTTTTCTTACCCTTAGTGGCCACTTCTTTTAATTTTTATTTATGATCAAAGATAAAACTCAAAAGCCAACCATTAATAATCCACTTTGATCATTATCCTCTTAGAAACTCCCAGTTGGTCCCTCCTTGAGGCCAGTACTTGCCTCAGCTCTCTAGGAACTGTGACTTGCCAAATTCCAGTTTGTTCTGGAAATAACTGCCTTTTGCTTTCTGTCCTCTGGCTTCACACCTTAAGCTAGGAAAGATCTAGCTTAAAATCTTTCCTCTTATCTGACATCTTATTTATTCATTCATTCATTCATTCATTCATTCATTCATTCATTCATTTTTTTGAGGTGGAGTCTCACTAAGTCACCCAGGCTGGAGTTCAGCAGCTTGATCTCCACTCACTGCAAACTCCGCCTCCTGGGTTTAC
>NW_012114899.1:3837096-3849711 GCF_000951035.1 Colobus angolensis palliatus
TTGGGCAACTAAACAAATTCTAATATATCTTTTTGAGTTAAAATAGAGGTATGTACATTACGTTTATTTTCTATTGCTGCCATTTTGTTATATATATATTACCTGCCATATTTATTTTATGTACTTATTACACATATTACCACATTTATAGAGGTTTAAAATAACATAAATTTATTATCTTAACAGTTCTGTAGGTCAGAAATTCACTGAATCTCATTGAACAAAATCAAGGTTATGTCAGTGCTGTGCTCATTTCTATAGCTTTTAGAGGAGAGCTTGTTTCTTTTCTCATCCAGCAAGGATGAGCAGAATGTAGTTCCATGTGGTTATAGGACTGAGCCATGATTTCCTTTTCAGCTCTCAGCTGGGAGCTGGTTTCTCTCTCTCCAGTCCTTGTACAAGGACGACTACATCTCAAAATTAGCCACAAGACATCAAATTCTTCTCTGGCTAAAATGTCTCTCGCCATTCTTCTACAGTCACATCTTTTTCTTTCTCTGACTGCACCAGAAAAAGCTTCTTCAGTTTTTTTAAGTTTCTCAGATTGGCCCAGATAGATGATCCACTATAAACTCCACCTCTCAATTCTATTCTTAATCACATCTGCAAAGTACCTTTTGCCATGTAAGATAACATGTTCACAGGCTCCAGGGATTGGGAAGTGGACACCTATTATTCTGCCCACCACCTACAGAATGCTACAGAAACACAGAAGAATGTTTAATGCAATGCAAGAAAGTAAACTTGTAATGGAATATCTTAAACTCCTCAAGGGCATGGGCTGAATCTGTTTTGTTCACTGCTTGTATCATCTACCCTAGCACTGTGGGCCTTGTAGGTTCAAAGTAAATATTCTATGAATAGGTTAATAAATGAAGTGATAGTTGCGCACTTCTCCAGACAATGTGTATCAGGTAACCAACAATATAAGAGGTGATAGACAGCATGACCATTTAGGGAACTGTAAAGAGCTTAGCATGATAAGACTGGAGAAACTAGTCACTGGTATTAAGGAGTTTGAACTATATAGGTGATTAAATGCCACAAAATGATTACAAGAGAAAAAGTAATATTTATAGAAAAAATAATTCCAGCTGAAGTAAATAAATAGATTGAGTCGGTGGAGGGAGGATGTATATAAAACTAAAAGTTGAGATATCCTTAGTTGACAAAATTGAAACACCTGTAATCAAATGCACTAGGTGCATTAAAATCTAATATACTTTTAGATTTTCAGTCTCTCTGAGAGAAAAAGAAATGAAAGTGTCATCTGCTGCCATCTTTGAATGACTGTCATGTTGCTTTGATATGGCTCCCTAGCGGGAAAAGTAAAGACAATAATGAGGAAAAGATAAGTTACTGACATACAAGTGAATTTAAGAATGAAATGTCACTCAGAACTATTCTTGGTATTCTATAAGCAACATAACTGCAGAATAAATACAGAAAGAAAAGACAGTAGACTTGGTATGGGGTGGTCATATATTCTAGCTTGCTTTAAAACTCCTGGTTTAGAAATACTATCCAGTATCCTCACTGCATGTTTTTTTGTTCTCAAAAGTTTTCCAATCTGGGTGATAAATTACTCTCATTATACAGAATCACATTTCAAAAAAAAAAAAAAGAGAACACGATACAATTACTTTTAAGACAACGGCTCAGATTATTACTATTTTTTTCTATACCCTCAGACTTAATGGTTGAGTAGAAAGTAACAATTTTTAAAAAGAACTAAGCTGCTTTATCTTCAGACCATGCAATGGTACTAACTTTGGGTGCCCCAAAGAGAGTAGTCCAAATTGTTTACATCCAGTTGTAAGCATTGGTTTGGTTATAATAGTTGTTAAAAACTTTTTCTTCAGCTTATATCTATATATGATTAGAAGTTAATCTCATTTTACTAGTGTTATTCATTTATACAAAATATCACAGATATAAATATAGAGCTAGTCAATATAATTTGTTGTGATTTAAAATAAATAACTACTTTTTTAGAAAGAAAAAAAGACTAGACAGTGAAACCTGATAGAAAAAAAATCTAGAATTAAAATTGAGCAGATCTTTATTACAATCCTGGGTTGACTCACACTAGCTCTATAATTATGTACAAATTATTTAACTTGTAGGGCCCTCGTTTTTTCATAGGCTGAAGAAAAAAGCCATTTCTCCCTCACAGAGCTGTTATGAGAAATAAGAGATTATTATGCAAGTTTCTTATCTTAAAAGGTTTCACTGAATTTCTGGTTTCCTGGGGCAGATACCTTTCTGTTAAGTATTGTGTTACAGGAATGTTTCATATTTAATTCAATTGAATGTTCAATGCACTCTTCAATAATCTGACACCAAACAAGAGGTTGGAGAAGATGCAGTGTCATTTGAAAGTAAAGAACAGTTCTTGCTTTTTCTTTCTGCATTTCAGCATAGAGGAGCTCAGTTTCCTATCTTCTCTGTGCTCAAATACCTTCAAGTCAGTCATTAAGAGTCAGAATTGTGGCCAAAGTCATGGATACCTTTCTTTCTACAGTTGAGTAGGAATACCCTTTCCTTCCTCCTGAGCATTAACGAAACTAAAATGGTTGAACCTATACACCCACTTTATCCATGTGTAATAAGCTAGCAGAGTCTTTCTCACAGTGTGGTAAAATGGGCCCTTTACCCAGACTCTCTCAGTCTTGGTTGTGAACTTCAGGAGAAACGCAAATTCTTCTGGAGCTAAGTACCTGGAGATGCTCCAGCAGAAGGACCTCTAGATTAAGAGACCACAAAACATTTCTAGTTTTATCATACATTTTCATTTTTTAAACTTTAGAAATCTAGAATGGTAAAATTATAAGAAGGAATTTTTTTTTTTTCAAAATAAGGGGAAAATGTATCAAATGAGGAATAGAAAACACCCAACTTTAGTTTTCTTGATCACTTGTCCTACCCTCAGAACACTTTATTTTCTAATGACTCTTTTCTATAATTGAATTGGAACCTAACATTCAAGTAGATTTAAGAATTAAATTTCACTCAGAACTACTCTTGGCATTCTATAAGCAACGGAATTGCAGGATGAATAAATAAGGGGTAGATAGTAGGTTTGGCATAGGGTGATCATACATTCTACTCTGCTCCACTAGCTCTGTTTCTCTTACTTCTGTAACATAATAGAAACAAAATTCAACTTAAAGAAATATAATTTACAAATGGCCACTGTCAACATGGCCTGACTTTAAAAGCATTCACTTGTGTTTAGAACTTATTTTGTTCATTTGAGATGATTTTACTTGATGAAATGTTAAGAATACAAATATAAAACTCTATCAGTAGAACACCTTTAACTGCAAAAAAGAAAACTTGAGTTCAGCCAAAAGGATCTTTAGCATTTTATTCAGCACACACCTGTTAGACATACACTCTGTTTTCATACTGAAAGGCTACAGATGAATTCAACTGATGGGGCCAGCGCTGGTATTGCTGAGGCTCAAAGCGATGTCTCTTGTGAGCACAGTCCATGATATTAACAATTGTGGAAACCAAGCTCTTGGTGAAATTCCATAAGCACCCAAATTTAAATAAATTTTCTAAAATAATGAAATGTATCAATTGGCTTCATCTGAGATATCAGACTTATGTAAATGATATTTCTTCTAACCCATTCTCATTTTATGAGTATAATTTGTAATTAGCCATAGACCAATATAATATAAATTTTAAAATAGATCAATACAATCCTTTTAGCATATGGAATATCATACAATTCACAAAAATCAAGCATGGCACCTAATACAGAATCTAGAATAGAAACAATCTTCAGTAGATGCTAGTGCTGCATAAAGCACCATGATTTTTATACATAGAGAAAATGCAGAGACCTACATGCTTTTCCTGTGTGAAACGAAAGCTCCAGATGTTTGGGATCATCAAAAACACTGAATTGCTTAAAAGTCTGCAGAACTGTATTTTTACTTCACCTTTCATTTTAATAGCTTTATGAGGGTGGTAAAAACTTGGGTCCCTGAGAATTGTAGTGCTAAATATAAACTATTTTTCTTATGTCCTGTGCTGAAAGTGGTTCTGAAATGTCTGATTAATTGCTCCCGTAAAAGAAGAACAGATAGAGGAGAAAGAAACCCCAGAATGGCACTCTCTGGTACACATTTTTATATACATCATGTATCTTGATACTTTCCTTTCTTTGCTTAAAATGCTAAATAACTTCCCTTTACAGAGAAAACTGAAAGAAAAGTTACTTTTAAGATCTGGATATTAAACTAATATTTACCTAGAAAGTCCTACATTAGCATCTTTTCCCAATCCCCAAAAATCTGACCACTGCTATATTTGTTCCTAACGTATATATTTATCAATTTATCAAGAACTTAAGCTTTGCAAATAATGGTATTAGCAAGTGTAGGATTTTTTTTTTTTTTAAGAGAGAGAGAATTTAAGGCCAATAGACAAGAGCTAGGGAATGAGAAAAGACCATCCGTGAGTAGTTAAAGGGATAATAGTGTCTTCCTAGTTCTTAAAAGAAGAAAGATTTCCAGCTAAGGTGGCCAGGGAAATAGCTGAGATAAAGTGGAATATATACTTCATCTGGAGTTTATGCTACTAGTGATTCTGGACTCCATTCATCTGAGGTGGTGTCAGACATTGATAATTGTTTAAGATCCCTAAGTGATTCTAATAAGAAATTAAGAATGATTAATCTAGAGAGAAGAAAAATAGGAAGAGAGAGGGATAAAAAAGGGAGGTAAAAGAAGAGGATGACCGGGGAGGAAGAAGAGGAGAGGGGAAGGAGAAGAGGGGAGGAAGGTGGAGAGTATTTAGCCCACAGAAGAGACGGATATGAACCAAAACATAAGGTCAGGGATGTGTAAGACGAGGTAAATAAAATCATCAGAAGCAAATTTTTGGCTGGATTCAAAAGGCATGGTTTATACTGTAAAGTTGAACCGGATTTCCTAAGATTGATTGTGACTGTTCAGATACATTTATTTTGTCTAATAAGTAACTACGTAAATATTTGAGGTTTCTAGAGGGGGTACAAGAAAACCCTTGGAGTATTAGTTATCAAATATGTGTGCGTAACATCCATTTGTGGAGCTTATTTAAAAATATGGACCATTACTCAAGAGATCCCTACTGAGTATTCTGGGGTGAGGCCCAGTGTCTGCATTTGACGCATGTCCCTCAGCTGATGCAGGTGTTACATGGATCAATCTATTCCAATGCAACAGTAGTTTTTGCAGAAAATGAGATGTCTGATGATGACCATGATTAATTATACATAAATCAGAAATATTTATGGAGTACTGCTGTATGTTGGGCAGTATTTGATATACTGAGGATAAAAGCACCTCATAAGGTCAAGGACCTTACCCCTAAAAACTGTCTAAAATGGGGAGACATGTAATCAAGTAACAACAATAATAGTTACTATTTATTATTAGTGTTAATAGGTAATATTTGTTGGGGTGCATATGCATATGGTACTAGGCAAAATCCCTTTATGTACATTAATTTTGCTTTAAAATTTTTTTCTCACTTCAACCCTCTAAAGAATCATTTTTATCACTTTTCTTCACTAAGAAGGTAAGAGTCTGACCTTCATTACTAAACAAATTATGATGCCACCAAGTGAGGTGTGGAGAAGAAAAAATAATTTTATCGTTGCAAAGGATAATTTTACAATTTCTGGAAGTTCATGCATTTAGAGTTCCATGAAGTTTTAGAGCTACAGATTTAGAAATAAAATTTAAAAACTAGTGTCAATTACAAACTCCCATCATCTCATCTAGGGTAGCTCTATCCATAACATCATGACTCTGCTTGTTACAGCACATAAGTAAGTTAAAAATGAATTCTTACATAAGCTGTTCAAAGCATTCTTTCGGCTCTCATAATTGTTGAAATTTACTTTTTCTTATATGTATATATTTTTACAAAATTCGTATTCTTGTATAAATCAAGGCTTTGTCTCATGCAACATGATTAGTGCTGGAGTCCTGTATTCAGTATGTGGTAAAGAAATATTTAAATATTGACAAGAACTTTAGTTTGACACTTCTACAGATGACAAATATATTATTGGTGTTAAAAAATTCTATCAAATCATTTCAGATAATAACAAGTGTTAATGTTATGGTATACATCTGATTTTTTATACTTTATTTCTACTAATAATTGACAAATTTGTTTTTTAATCTATCCTGAGTAATATTACTCTCATTTCTTTGAAATCCAGATAAGTAAAAACATAATAATATATATTTTATAAATTAAACTGTATGCAAAAATCTAAATTATGTCACAAATTGGGTGAACTTAACCAACAGCTCTTGCCCTTAAGAAGAATATCACAGATAAAAAAGGTCATACAATGATTTATTTTTAAAAACATTAAGCATTTGAGTAAGCAAACAAAAATTCTCATTCTATGCAAATGAATCATCTTTCTGACATAGGAATAACTTCCAGCAAAATTAACCAAGCAACATCTCATACTTCCCATGCCATGCTAAAAGGACAGCAGACAAAGTAGATCTGGAAAAACTAAATTGCTCTTATAATTAAATCCATTATCACTTATTAATCACTGATTAATTAAAATCATTAATTACTAAATTGTTAAATTATTAAAACTTTGAGGAAAAAGTCATCTTTCCACTTTATCCCAAAGCATGTAGATAATTTCCTTATTTGTCTTGACCTGGCAGAATCTTGGTTTGTCAATTTTTAGGGCAAATGCCATTTTGCTTTTAACAGTATTAAGATGGTAATAGTGTAAGCAACAACTCTTTAACCACTCACTCCTTACTGGCATCTCAACTTTTCCGAGTGCCTTCCCATAGCAGTTAAAAATGCGTAAGGTCCAATTTCCCTTTTGTTAAATAAAGGGCTGTCACATCAAGGTTATTAAAACTATTGTGAGCATTACAAGTTTTATTCTGCTTGCTCATCACCTGGGAATATATAAAAATTCTGTCATTCTTTAGTGAAATCCGAGCCATTTCTATATTTCCACATTAGAAAATTACATTCATTGAGGACTTCTGGGAAGTCACTGTTAGAAGGGAACATTCCAGGAATCCTTTTGTCTGTATTCCCATTAAAATACATATTAATAATAGTAACAACTACCATTGCTGAAATGCTTACTATGTACCTAGCATTGTGATAGATTCTTAGCCTCCATTACTTACTCTTTATAATAAACCATTGACATGATGAAATTGAAACTCATGGAGATTGAATGTCTGAAGACACATAGCTGGAATCTGGGAGACCTGGGATATTAACTTAATTGTGTGTGATTCCGAAGTCCATGTTCTTAACTATTATTCTATCTTGTAACTCTTGAATAAACAGAAGTAAAAAAAAAAAACTTTTCAACAGTTATGTCAATAAGAACCAATCATATTCAAAATTCTACTTTCCATTTATAAAAATGCAATGTCAATAAACAGATAATTTTAAAACATTGCATAAAATGAGTTTATTAATTATATTATTGAGGAACAGATTTTAGACCATTCACCCTGTTTAAAAAGGGTAAGTCTGAAAACACACAAATGATGAGGAGAAGTCTACCAACATCTAGTCTCCCTTTTCACTGTATGCAAACAGATAACAGAGGTAGACTTCTGCCTACCCTACATTGTTCAGGCAGCAGGAATAAGAAGAGACGCTTCCGCCTAGACACTTGGCAGAATGCAACTGCCCCTAGAAATTCACCCCACTGGCGTCTGACTTCAAGTTCAAATAAGCAATATCATATTTCTGGTACTGAAATAAGTCACCAAGTAGCCTTTTGCATTCCTGTATGTATGTTGTGAAATGTAATTAGGGTAACAAATGATCTTGTCTTTAGTTAAAATTTTGATGTTTTTAATTATCAATTTTGGACATTCATTTTTATTTGTATAAAATACGGCAATGATATTATTTAACTGCTGAATTTTTTTTGTTGCCTTTAAATTTATGCCCAAGGTAAGTGTCTCATTCACTTCACTCTAGCAGCAGCCCTGAAATTTATCATCCATATCATTACATTTCTCAGAGTAAAAAGTAGTGATGATAATAACGGGACAATAGAAGTAAGCTGGGGTTTTCCAGGAGGAACATGGGGAAAGTGAGATGCAGGGCCTCCCTGAATATACTATGCCTAGTGAGAAAAACTAATTCAATTTCCTCACAGTGGGAGAAAAAAAAATGAATAGGAGATAAAAATTATTATGTAAAGGTGCCAAAACTCTATGAGAAGCCATCAAAAACTTCACCCTAAATAGGTCTCTAATAAGTGTCCTAATAATTTTAGGAGATGAGTAGAAAACAAAACCCAGGACTGTTTATCCTGCCCATTTCATTCCTTTTAGCAAAAACCCAATGTTAAGAGTAATCTTGTGGTCCCCAACATTTTAATGTACATTTTTGCACTACAGAGAACAGAAGGGGAACAGTTTAATAAATAATCCAGGGAAAATAGCCTTCACTTAAGCTTGAAGTCTGATAATGTAATGAAAATAAACAGAGTATGTTATTTATCTAGAAACAGGCATGTTGAATCTCTTTTTATTAAAAAAAAAAAGTTTCAGAGAAGAAAATAGCACTAGAGATCTTGAACCTTTTAATAATTGTTTGCTCGAAAAAAGGGGAATGGTCAATATTCTAAAAATCTACATGGAATTCTTTCCTCAGAAATGGATTTGCTTCTGGAACCTGAATAAGCTTTTAGAAACGTGTATTTCAGTTCTGCAATGGTTTAAAGAGGGTATACCTTCGATGAAACAAAAGCAGGCCAAGATGAAAAATAGGTATAAGAAGAAATTGTGGAAAAATTAAATATTCGTATATCATATTAAATATCCATGTAATAATCCTAATTGAATATAATGACTTTTAAAACAGCTTCTTGGAAGAGTAACATATTTTTTTTAAGGATAAAGCATAGATGAAAGATAGAAAAATATCTAACAATATTGAGGTCTCTGATTTGGTTTCTTCCCATTTCTGCATTTGAATTCCTTAGGACATTCATATACCCATAAGAAATGTCCATTTGATTAAAATTTTTCAAGATATTTTCAGTTACATGTAAGAGTTGAAATTTTTATAAATGGACACTGCATATGTGGAGTAAAATGTGTACTTTTCTAACAGAATAGTGCGAGAGAGTTAAAACTTGCCCTCCATCTGGTTTTCTAAAATTTATCAAAAATAACCTTTATATGGAACCACAGGCTCAAACCAAATGATGAAATTGGATCATTATTCATTCATTTTTGTAACTCTTAGTTGAGCAGTTAAACATAGCTTAAAGGGAATTGGTCCTGGTCTTTTTTAGTGAAATTTGGAGTGTTTTGTTAACTAATGATCTTGGAATTTTTTTGTATCCTGTGAGAATCAGGTTGTGTTGGAGGACAGAGTAGAAAGCAAGAAGACTAATGAGTCTAGTCTATCTGGACTTTTAATCAGTAGAGCTTATATTGTCCTTCTCCCTACACATCATAGATAGGGAGCTAAAATACAAAGACAAGATAAATTCTACTATGCTTTTATTAGAAAATTTTCTGAAAAAATACTGAGAAATCGATTTGAGGAAAAATCTACTCAATACATCTGAAAGCTGATTAAGATTTCTAAATTTTCTCTCAAAGTGTCTTACACAGTGTCAACTTTATGCAGACTTAAGTTTTCAGGATTATTACATTTGGGAAATTGTGTAAGCAACAGTTATTTAGCTGTAGAAGTATAGCTAGAGAAAAAGATATCAATTAGAATAAATGGTGAGAGGATGAGTAAGATAAGGAATTATATTTTCATGAGACGTTCCTAGTTATTGGCATATCACTGATCTGGAGCTAAGAATACTTGTAACATGTTACAATATAAACAATGACTTTATATTAAAATGCTTATGTAGACAAAAATAACATTCAACAACTTCCTTAGAAATTAAATTGAGGGCTGGTGCTAAATCAAGCCCTGAAGAAGCTATTTGAATTACTTCAGAGTATAAAGACAATGTTATTCAGTGACTCAAGACAGAATCTGGCTTTTCAGATTCTGTTTTCTTTCTAAGAATGTAGGATTATGTTAGGTTTGTCTAGAGTAGGCTGCCATTCTAACCAATGTACCCTACATTTCAGTCATTCATGTAGCCATCATTTCATACCATCTATTACATTCTGTTATTTAGTTCATGAAATATTTGAATCAACTTATTTTGTTTACTTAGGCACTTTATTATTAAAAGGAGATAGTATATCAATATATAAATTATTGTTTTGATATGATATCTTACTATATATATTATGTAAAAAGATAGCTATTAATATTAAAAATTCTCTGTGCTACAACAAAAATCAGCTCATTTTGACCATTGGTATATATATTACATTTCACAAAATGCAATATACTCAGAAGTTAATGCACATAAAAATATTTGCTACATCTAAAAAGTCATGACAATGTAAGATATTAAGATTATGCAGCAGTAGACATTTGTGAAATTTTGTAAGCAAGTTATTTAGCTTCAGAAGTATGACCAGAGGAAAGGACATCATTCAAAATAAATGGTGAGAGTATTAGTAATGTAAAGAATTGGATTTTTATGACACATTCTTAATAAATATTGCAATTTACAATATTTACTTTTAATCAGTATTTAAGTAACTCTCCAGATTTTTTGATTTGCATGTCTGTGAACTAGTAATAGTCTTATGAATATCATTTAGTTATAATGATATCTATATGCAAATTGGTTGTACCAAACATGGCTGTTCACAGGACATGATTTTATAAATATTTTATTAGTGGCTCATTAATGAAACATTTTCAAAATTATCTCAAGCTCTGCTTTGATAGTTCTAAGAACTTCTCTAACTAAAACAGGATTATTAAAAGATCAGGACATATTAGCCTATCATTTAATAGGAAAAAAATATATTCATCTATAGTGACTTCAATAAGAAAACAAGCATTATTTTTCTAGCCAGATATAAACTTGATGCTACATCAGAACACTTATATGGATGCCACCTTATGCTTCAAGATACAGAGTAAAAGAGGCATAGAAGGATAGTCTTAATGATCTTCTCTAACATGAGATATATAAGATTGTAAGTTCACCAAATAATTAAGTTACTATGCATTTCACATATATTCAACTTTAAAATAATACTTTGATTGTATGAATATAACAAAAATAATCACTAAATTACATTAAAAATGAAATCGGGGCCTTGTTATTTAAAAAAAGTAGAAAGTGATGTTAAAATTTGAGGCTGATTTCTTTGCTGAGACTGAGTACATGTGAAAAAGGAAAAATATTGCTTAGCTATCAGTTACTTTGTACAGCAGGAAGGGATAAAAGACTATTTACAAATAAATTAGAATAATCTCTACTTCAAGAATAGGATAGAATTATAGTTTTTATTAGATGGAAATCACTGTTTTTGGAAATGAGATTATGTGTCCACTTGAAAAATCAACACCACTTAAAAGAAATAGCTAGTCACAGTATTTTCCCCTTCATGAGTGAAATTATAAATTTATTACAAATATTAACCCAGACTAGAAGAGTAAAACAAAATAAAAAAGTGATAAAAAATGATTCTATATCGATTGAACACTGGTAATCTTATCTATGTTAGAAACCCACAAATACACTGTAAGAAAAGTTAAAATACCATAATAATACTCTGATATAAAAAAAAGAATAAGTAACAGATACCATACCATTTTATGAAATCTTTAGGCAGTCTAGAGATGTGTAATTTTAAATTTATATTCTCTTTGGCTTCATTTAAAATATCCAGGAAAGAAGCTGCTTGCTTTCTTACTCACAATTATATTTTTATCTGCAATCTTGATACATTTTGTTCACTTCTCAGCAGTCTGTATAACTTCAAAAAATTAACTGAAAAAAATATATGAGAGAATCAGTATATGAGAAATCTAAGAAAGTTACATGAGTTTTCTGTTGCCTTCTATATAGCCATGGAAATTAGTCAGAATGCAAATAACATTTTAGGTTAATTTATTGAGTCATTCTACTTGACTAACCTGTTTTTCCTAAATATTTTATGCCTGTGGGGAAAAATAAGAATAATTCTGTGTAATTTTCTTCACTATGTTTTTACTCTTTATTATTTTGTTCAATGTTACTTTCTTACATATTTAATTGTAAAAGGTTTCCATTTTCTCATATTTGATATTATATTATTTGGGAATTATCCCAAGATCACATACTGTATTTATTCTCTGTTAAGAGAAAAGCCATCTTTAGAGATCAGCAACTTTGTTTTTACTTCCAGAGTTTCTAAACAAATATAAGCAAAATAAAATATTGTTTCTTTTTATTTTTGTTCCTTATAAGAGTAACTTAGAAGACTGATAGTAGTTCTACATCCAACTTAAAAGTATTAACTTTAGAATATATATACAATTATATGATAGAGCCAGAGATAGCTTACAATCCATACATTTATAAACTATTTGAAAGCACTGACTAGGTGAAAGACACTACATGTTTCATAGAAACAATACAGGCCGGGCGCGGTGGCTCAAGCCTGTAATCCCAGCACTTTGGGAGGCCGAGACGGGCGGATCACGAGGTCAGGAGAT
>NW_012114899.1:3849842-3860895 GCF_000951035.1 Colobus angolensis palliatus
TGGCATTAAATGTGGGCTGAATTTGAACAGATAGGAAGAGCACACGTCTGAACTCCCGTCGGCGCCAGAGTGAGACTGCCTTCTTCTGCAAAAAAAAAAAAAAAAAAAAAAAGAAACAATACAGTGACGAAGCAGACACACACACTATCCTTAAGAAGCTTACCAGCAAGTATGGTAAATAAAAATAATAAAACAATAAATGAACAATAGCACCATTGCAATTCTGCTCAAAGTAGGTGTAAAATGGTAAGCTATCTAAATCTGAGGAGAAAAATCAAGTGTGACAGGAAGAGTTGTATTTTTCACTTGATAAGGGTACACCTTTGGCCTAAGTGGCACCAGGAGAGGGTGAGGAAAATTTTAGGACGCTGTTACGGTTTGGCTCTGTGTTCTCACCTAAATCGCATGTCAAATTATAATCCCCAGTGTTGGTATTGGGGTTGGCAGGAAGTTGATTGGATCATGGGGATGGCTACTAATGGTTTAGCAGCATAGTAGTGTCTTATGATAGAGTTCTCATGAGATCTAGTTGTTTAAAAATGTGTAGCACCTCTCCATTCACTCTCTCTTCCTCCTGCACCCACCATATAACACTTACTTGCTTCCCCTTTGCCTTCTGCCAAGATTGTAGAGTCCATGATGCCTCCACAGAAGCAGAAGGCTGTATAGCTCACAGAATCATGAGCTGATTAAAACCTCTTTTATTTATGAATTAGCCAATCTCAGGTGTGTCTTTATAGCAGTGCAAGAATGAACTAACACAGAAAATTAATACCAGGAAGTGGGGCCTTGCTAGAAAGAAACCTGAAAATGTGGAAGCAACTTTGGAACTGGGTAATGCACAAAGGTTGGAACAGTTTGGAAGGCTCAGAAGAAGGCAGGAAGATGAGGGAAAGTTTAGAACTTCTTAGAGACTTGTTGAATGGTTGTGAACAAAATGCTGATAGTGATATGGACAGTGAAGTCCAGGCTGAGCTGGTCTCTGATAAAGATGAGGAACTTATTGGAAACTGGAGTAAAGGTCAGTCTTGTTGTGCTTTAACAAAGAGACTGGCAGCATTGTGTCCCTGCTCTAGGGATCTTTGGAACTTTGAACTTGAGAGTGATTATTTACAATATCTGACAGAAGAAATTTCTAAACAGCAACACATTCAAGGGGTGGCCTGGCTGCTTCTAAGAGCATATGGCCATATGTGTGATCAAAGGGATATACTGACACTGGAACTTATATTTAAAAGAAAAGCAAAGCATAAAAGTTTAGAAAAATTGTAGACCATGTGGTAGAAAAGAAAAGGCCATTTTCTGGGGAGAAATTCAACCTGGCTGCAGAAATTTGCGTAAGTAAAAATAAGCCAAATGTTAAAGGCCAAGAAAATGAGGAAAATGCCTTGAAGGCATTTCAGAGAACTTTGTGGCAGCCCATCCCATCACAGGCCTGGAGATCTAAGAGGAAAGAATGGTTTTGTGGGTTGGGCAAGGCCCTGCTGTTCTGTGCAACCTTGGGACACTGCTCCCTGTGCCCTGACTGCTCCAGCTCCAGTCATGGCTAAAAGGGCCCCAGATATGTCTCAGGCTTCTGCTCCAGAGGGTGCCAGCCATAAGCCTTGGGGACTTCTATGTGGTGTTAAGCCTGTAGGTACACAGAGGGCAAGAGATGAGGCTTGGGAGCCTACACCTAGATTTCAGAGGATGTATGGAAAGGCCTGAATGTCCAAGCAGAAGTCAGCTGCAGGAGCAGAACTAGGGCAGTGCAGATGGGAAACGTGGGGTTGGAGCCCCCACACAGAGTGCCCACTGGGGCAATGCCTAGTGAAGCTGTGAGAAGAGGGCCACTGTCATATGTTTCTTGATCATTTGGATGTCTATCTCTGTATCTGTTTCAGAAGGTGACAATCACAATATATTTTAAGATTAAAATCATTAAACACATGTTTTTCAATCAATTAAACTTATAAAGAAAGCATATATTATCACTTACAATATTCAGCCTTTTATATATTTACCTATCAATTTGGAAATATCTCTGAGGTCAACTATATTTGATAGTCCTAGACATATTTTTGAAAAAAAAATTGTATTTTTTATATTCCTTTTGAAATTATTTTTGTTTGAAAGAACAATTTTTTATATAACAATTGGTGTTCACAAAAGACTTTATTACCATGTTGAAATCCAAAGGTGAGACATCTGTGAAAATTGCACAATCTGCTAAAAACCAAAAAGCTGGGAAAACTTGTTCTGCATCATGTCAATATAAATTATAGATCAAATATGATTTGGATTGATAATGGTAGAAATGAATTGTGTTCCATTTAGCATCTAAAATATGAAAGTTGGTTATGCTGTGAATTGAATGTGGACTAATGTTAAGCTAGCCAACAATTTTCTTGGTATTCTTATCTTCTATATGTGTCTCTTGAATTTCAGATGATCTAATTTTTATACCTTCAAGGAAAGAGCTAAATATTTTTTACATTCGTTATAGCTAGTGATTACTTATTTATATATTCGCTTTTTTCTGTAAATATATTTGCTTTGTGAGTCAACCAATCTACTTCAAATATAATTTTAAGTAATTTATCCTTACTATGTGGTTATGCATTAGGGAATATATTTGAAGCAATCTGGGTATTGAGAAATATTTTAGAAGAGGAGACTGACAATTCATTTTTTTCCTTGGAATCAAGAACATTCACATAAATAAAAATTATAGCTATCATTTATTCAGGGTCTCCTTTGTGCCTAACACTTTATGTACATATATGCTTAGCCTCACTAAGTAGTTGCAAAAATTCACTAAACTGTCTTCATTTGCAATGAGCATTTTATAATGAAAGTTTAATAAAATGTTTTCTACAGAAGTTCATTTTGAGAAAAAAGAAAATGGTCTAAAGTAATATTTTTGTTGCTACCGTAATCAGTTTTGGTCTATATACTTTCCCAGTGCATGAGCATCTAAAGCATTGCAACTGATTCATTTCCATATTATCCAAATATTTTAACACAAAATCTATTTATCAAGAATTGTGAAGGTCAAGTGTGGGAGGAGGGAGGGAAATGGAAAAAAAAATAACTATTGAGTTCTAGGCTTAGTACCTGGGTGACAAAATAATATGTACATCAAACCTCCATGACAAGATTTTATATAATAAACCTGTACATGTATCCCTGGACATAAAATACAAGTCAAAAAATTATTTGTTAAAACCTAACTCTAATATACCTGCTGCAACATAAAATACAGCTCTTGAAGGTTTGAATGAATTCACCATCAATATCCTAAGAGTTAGTTTTCTCTGAAGTAATAGTGATATGATATACAGGAGTCAAACATAGTTTCAGTGGATAATATTAAATAATTAATTGAATGTTTCCCTTGGGTGAATACTAATCAAAGATTTAGTCCCTAACTACAGTAAAATGACAGCTCTCAAATTATTTATGTATTCTCAAATTAGAAAGATCTCAGAATACATTAAAGTATGTGACTTCTAAGTATGGCATTTTTACATGGAAAATCTGATAAAACATAGTCACTTCTACCCTTTCTGATATCCTTTAAAAAGTGATTGTTTTCTTATAATTAGTGTCATAGAAAAGACTGAAATAAATTTAGTCATATTTTGTATTTATTATATAATCTATGCTGTTAAAAGAATCATGTAATTATATACTACATATGTATAAAATATGTGAGATTATATATATTTGTTTTGCTTTTTTCTCATTTCCATAGATGGAGCAATAATTAGGACCTTCCACTCCCTACCATAAACATCTTATATCTCATCTTGAAAACAAGGGTCTTGATATTTCAGTTAAAAAGAAAAAAATAGAAAACAGAAATGCTTTATGTTTTGACCTTGTTACTTCTGTCCGAGAAAACTCATTCAATGAAACAAAAAAAGAAACAATTTTGTTAATGTCTCTTTATGCTTGGGAGCTTCTGGGAAGTATTTCCCCAGGCTTTGGTAAGTGGTCTGTGGAGAACATAGCAAGAAATCAATGTTATGAAAACAGCTAGCATCAGTCTCTGTCTCTCACTCTTTTTCTCTGACTCTATTTTTTGCTTTAACATTTTTAATAAAAATTTGTTACATATATTTAAGTTGTATAACATAATGTTTTGGTCTATGTATACATAGTGAAATGAGGACTATATCTAAGCCAATTAATGTAGACATAATCTCACATAGTTATCTTTTAATGTAACAGTACCTAAATATGTTCTGTTAGCAAATTTTCAGTATAAAATGTAATATTATGGCCTATCACAGTGGTCCCCAACATTTTTGACATCAAGGACTGGTTCCCTGTAAGACAGTTTTTCCACAAAATAGGGGTGTGGGGTGGGAGGATGGTTTCAGGATGATTCAAGCACATTACATTTATTGTACACTTTATTTCTTTTATTATTATATTGTAATAGATAATGAAATAATTATACAACTCACCACAATATAGAATCAGTGGGATCCCTGAGCTTGTTTTCCTGCAACTAGACAGTCCCATCTGGGGATGATGAGAGACAGTGACACCCGAAGCGTGTTGCCTATGTTTAGCCTACTCTGTAATCTCATTTTGGTTGCTGTCACTGCAGAAAACCCTGCTTCACAAAGACAGGATGTTGGAAATGCAAGCAGGCTTTCCAGTCCTTTTTTGGCAATCTCAGGAGGCTCCACCTTGACTTTAATCCAAAACGTTGGAGATTTGAAGTTGTCTTGAACATACTTTTAAGGCCACTGTCATTTGCGATCTCAAGCTGTTGATCCTCTTCTAACACAGACGAAGTTGACTCACCTGGTTTATTCACAAATGGGTCATGGATCCATTCCTTCCTAGTTTGGGGGTCTTTTGTGGTTGGGAAGTAATGCTCAAACTTTTTGGAAGATTGAGTTAGGTGATTATGCACAATGGGAGAAAGGAGGCCCTGGCTAAGTCTCTTTCAAAATATCTGCTAATGTTTGAAACATGTCAGAAATTCCAGTGTTCACTCGTCACCACCATAATTCCAGCTGGGCTTTGAATGCAGCCACTTTATCTGCCAACTTGAACACAGTCAACATTCTCCCCTGAAGTGACAGATTGAGTTTATCCATCTGGTTGAATATGTCACATAACTAAGCAAGTTTTGCGACTGATTCTGTGTCACTGAAACTTGCTGCCAGTGATGACTGTTTATCTAAAAGAAATCTCTGGAATGGCTCTCATCATTCAAAAACTCTGGCCAGTGATCTACCTTTAGAAAGCCATTTCACTTCAGTGTATGAGAGGACGTGTGTACTCTATGTCCGTCTTCTCACCAAGCTGCACAAACAGATGTGAGTTAAGGACATGTACTTTAATGTGGTTGATCATTTTAATCACATCCTGCAAAAGTGTTGTTAAGTTCAAGTGACATTTTTCAGCTAGCCAGCAGTTCTCTATGGATGACACAGTGCGTAGACTCACCTTCAGAAGCTACTTCTTTGACTCAAGTAGTAAAACCAGAAAGCTGTCCAGTCATGACAGCCACTTCCTTCATGCATATATCAACACAAAATGACCAGTTCTGTTTTCCTGATAAGTAATTATTTAAAGACTTGAGTAGTTCTGCAGCTGTGCTATGGTTGGAAACAAAAGTGCACATCCTCATGCATATCCTCCTGAAAAATATGTTGCACAGAAATAACATTTTTCCTTGTCAACATCAGTAGACCCATCAACCTGGATTATGTACCATGGTGACTTATTAATCTCCTCTTAACAATTTTGCCTCAGTATCATCTGTTACTTTATCAATTTGTCTAGTTATGATGCTAGGGGAAAGAGGAACATGTACAACTTTTTGAACTGCTGCCTCTCTTAAAAGTTTATGACAAATGTTCTTAGCAGCAGGCAGGATCAACTCTTCAACAATAGTAAAGGACTTCTTAGCTTTAGCAATACAGTTAGCCACTAAAAAGGATGCTCTCAGTGCAGACACATTTGATAAAGTGGTGGCCATCAATAACGGTTTCTATTCTTTATGTTCACATATTTTCTTTTGAAAAACTCCAACATTTTGTCTTTCAATGCAGGGTTCTTGGTCTCCACATAACGAAACAATTTTAAAGGTTTCATGGCTTCATTGGATAGCTTGTCACCACATATTATACAAAGTGGGCTTGGAGAATATGAATCACCTATTGCAGGGAACCCATAATTTAAGTAGGATTCTTTTAAATGAAGCTTTTTATTGTTGTTGGCAGTCTAAAAATATTCCACTTTCCCATCATTGGGTCTTTACACCTTTTCAAAGAAACTCTCCAGTGACTTTTTTTTCACTCATTTTGGCTAGGTTTAGCTTGCAGGCTTACCAGACTGTGACTGGGAGAGGTGCACAATGCAGGAAAGAGGCGCTGATGGAAGTGGTAAATGAAATAATGAGTGGGCCACATATGGATTGAAATAAGTGTCTGATTCTGACTTAAAGACTGCCACTAGATGTAGCTGTACAATTGGAGTAAATCAACTCACTTGCCACTGTAAAGTCTGCCCTGAAATGCAGCTTAATAGTCAGTTGCTACTTACTGATAGGTTCTTGATATGAGTCTTCAAGAAATTAACTCAGTGCAGTCAAACTTCTCTGCTAAGGTGAACCCATATTTGCCACCACTCCCCAGTGCTAGCATCACCAGCTCATCTCCACCTCAGATCATCAGGCATTAGATTCTCGTAAGGAGCATGCAACCTAGAACTCTTGCATGCCAGTCCATAATAGGGTTTGGGCTCCTATAAGAATCTAATGCAGCAGCTGATCTGACAGAGGAGAAGCACAGGCTGTAATGTGAGTGATGGGGAACAGATGTAAATCCAGATGAAGCTTTGCTCACTCACCCCCCTGCTCGCCTCTTCTTGTGTGGCCCAGTTCCTACCACAGGCCACAGACTGATACAGGTCTGTGGCTAAAGGGTTGGGGACCCCTGACCTGTAGTCCTCATGCTCTACATTAAATCTCCAGACTTATTTATCTGACATAACTGCAACTTTTTACCCTATGACCTCACTAGTTCTCTTTTTCTCCCCACCCTGCTTCCACTGCCTCTAGTAACCACAGTTCTTTTTTTTTTTTTTTTAATTATACTTTAAGTTCTAGGGTACATGTGCATAACGTGCAGGTTTGTTACATATGTATACTTGTGCCATGTTGGTGTGCTGCACCCATCAACTCGTCAGCACCCATCAATTCATCATTTATATCAGGTATAACTCCCCAATGCAATCCCTCCCCCCTCCCCATAACCACAGTTCTAACATGTCCAGCTATTTGTTTTTTCCTCATGGAGACAGGGTTGTGACATGTTCCCCAGGCTGGTCTTGAACTCAAACTCATAGCAATCTGTCCACCTCGACTCCTGAAGTGCTAGGATTACAGATGTTAGCCACTGCACCTGGCCAATACCATGTTTTATCTACTCATCCATCAACAGATACTTAGGTAGTTTCCATATCTTGACTATTGTGAATAATGCTGCATTAACATGGAAATTCCTATATCTTTCAAGGAGATGATTTAATTTTCTTTGGGTATAAATCCAGAAGAAATATTGCTGGTTCCAGTTTTAAGTTTTGAGATGTCTTCATACAGTTTTTCACAATAGCTTTCCCAGTCTATTCCCACCGACAGTGTACAAGGATTTCCCTCTCTTTACACCCTTACCAACACTTGTTTTTCTTGTCTTTTTGATAATAACCATCCTAACAGGTATAAGATGATCTCTCATTATGATTTTCACTTGCATTTCCCTTATGATTCATGACATTGAGGACCTTTTCATATACCTATTGGCCATATTTGTGTCTCTTTGGAAAAATGTCAATTCAAATCCTTTGTCCATGTTCAGATCAACTTATTATTTGCTATGAAGTTGTGTGAGTTTCCTATACATTTTGGACATTAGCCCCCATTCAGATCTATGATTCACAAATATTTTCTCCCAATCCACAGACTGCTTTATTTTGTTGTTTGTTTCCTTTGAAGTGCATAAGCTTTTTAGTTTGATGTAGTCCCTCTTGTTTATTTTTGCTTTTGTTACCTATGGTTTTGGTATCCTATTCAAAAAATTATTGCCAAGGCCAATGTTAAAGAGCTTTTACCCTGTGCTTTCTTCTAAGAGTTTTACAGTCTCAGGTGTTATATGTGGGTAATTAGTGCATTTTGAATTTATTTTTTTGTGTGTGATTTAAGATGGGGTCCTGTTTCATTTTTGCATATGGATATGCAGTTTTTCTAAAACAGTTTACTGAAGTGACTGTCATTACCCATTGTGTCTTCTGGATGCTCTTGTTAAAAATTATTTGGTTGTATATGCTTGGGTTTGTTTCTGGGCTATCTACTCTGTTCCGTTGGTCTATGAATTTGTTTTTATGCCAGTATCATACTCTTTGATTGCTATAGCTGTAACTTATAATTTTGAAATCAGGAAGTGTGATGTTTGTTTTCCTTCTCAGGATTACTTTAGCTATTCAGAATCTTTTGTGGGTTCACAAGAATTTTAGATTTGCTTCTTCTTTTTTTTTCTTTCTCTGTCACCCAGGATTGGAGGGTGGTGGCATGATCATGGCTCACTGCAGCCTTGACCTCCTGGGCTCAAGTGATCCTTCCACCTCAACCTCCTGGGTAGCTGGCACTAGAGGTGTACCAAAACATCCAGTTATTTGTGTGTGTGTGTGTGTGTGTGTATGTGTGTGTTTTATTTTTTTGTAGAGATGGGGTTTTGCCATGTTGCCCAGACTGCAGAATTGTTTTATCTTTCTATTTGTGTAAAATTGACATTGGAACTTTGATAGGGATTGCATTGAATTTGCGTATTTATAATTTATTGTTTTTCCTCTTGCATTCTTTCTTGCCTTAATTTCCTCCTACTATTTTTCTCATTCATTCGATTTCAACCACATAATTATTGCACTTACAAGGTTTTCAAACATAGATGAAACTTTTTTGTTTTATGTCTATGCTAAATCATTGCATGTGTTCAGTTGAAGTCTACTCTTTGTTCTTCAATATAAGAAAAATATAACAATGTGTTAAATTTAAACTGATTTAAAATTGTTTATCACCTACCTAACAAAGCTTTGGTAACAGAGAATACAAATTATTTATAGTAGGGAGTATGCTCTACTGCTGAAATTCTTTTATATGTTAAGTTATCCAATCTTAACAATTCATCACAAAAAGCCTCTGATGGGCTTTCATTCCATAATATTGTTTCTGCTGCAAACATGGACATGTTTGATAAATACAGATTTTTCTTAGGCACTAATGGTTGAAGTTAATATATACACACACAATCATGTACTTGTTAGCATCCCTAAGAAACAGATAAGTAAAATATATTTCAGTGTATTTTTTTCTATGTTAGTTTCTTTCAGGTAAAAAAAATTACCTTCTCTGGTTTCTGTCTCCCTCCTCCAGTTCCCTCACACTGATGCAGGCTTATTTTGAAGAATTTGATATGTGAGGTACATTTCATCTTACCTGTCTTTTCTTGTGTGTTTATCAGCTTTTAATTTAAAAAAAAAAAAAAGATCTGAGCGCGGTGGCTCATGCCTGTAATCCCAGCACTTTGGGAGGCTGAGGTGGGTGGATCATCTGAGGTCAGGAGTTCGAGCTCAGCCTGGTTAATATGGTGAAACCCTGTGTCTACTAAAAATACAAAAATTAGCCGGGCGTGAGGGCAGGCACCGGTAATCCCAGCTACTCAGGAGGTTGAGGCAGGAGAATCGCTTGAACCCAGGAGGTGGAGGTTACAATGAGCCAAGATTGTACCATTGCACTCCAGCTTGGGCAACAAGAGTGAAGCTCTGTCTGAAAAAAACAAAATGTTTTCCAGAAATAGTAAAGTATTTACTATAATTAGCTGATCAATGAGACCTGCTACCCTTGTCACTTTCCTAGGTCCCATACCATCATTCAAATTCCAGTTTATTTCAGAGGAATCACATGAAAGATAGTCAAGAGAGAGGAGAGGATCTAGTTTCTGTAGCCCTTGGCTTCCCCTAATTCTGTGTTGCAGGTTAAATCTTCTGCTCTCCATCTTGCACTCTAATATCAGGTCACATCAAATCCTAATAAGCCTGTTCCAAAAACCACAAAGTCATGCAGGTAGAAAGCATGTGTTTATCATCCTACTGCTCTCAATTTTCTGGAATGGTTAAATAATATGCTTATATTTCATCTCAATATTTGTGTATAATCACAACCTGAGTTTTAAGGTTGAAAATCTTGCTACTCAAAGGTGATCTACTGAGCAGTGACACTGATATATAGTCACTAGATAAAATACAGAATATCCAGTTAAATTGTAAATTCAGATAAAAATATGTTTTAGTAGATACATAGACATTGGGACATACACATACAAAACAAGCATACAAGTGTTCATCTGTAACCTAAATTTAACTGGGCTGCCTGCATCTATAGTTGTTAAATATGCCACCCTACATTGGCACCAGTTGGGGAATTTTAGAAATGCAGGATTTTAGGCTTCTTCTCAAATCTAATAATTAAATTATTAGAATCTGAAATTCAAGAAGAATCACAGGTGATTAATATACACATTAAAGTCCGAAAAGCACTAAGAATGCCAGCCGACCATTTGACTTATTTCTCACATATTCATTTTTCTCTCTTCTAGGCACGGAGTGTTGAGTACTAACTAGAGTTAGCATATGCGATGGAGTGCTGAGTACTAACTAGAGTTAGCATATGCGATATTGTTGACATGCTGCTATAATAGCTGTTTATCAAAGACTAATTTGTCCACAAAATCTGAAAAATCAATTAAATTTGTGTCGACCCTCTTGTACTAATACTGTGACTTCCTATGCAAATCTAGTTGACCGTTTTGATTTTTTTTTTTGAATTTTAGTCATATTTATTTCTCATCCTGACACACCAGTGTCTTACCATAAGTCCAATGTGTTTGCTAATTCTTTTTTTTTTCTTTTTTTTTTTTTATTATACTTTAAGTTCTAGGGTACATGTGCATAACGTGCAGGTTTGTTACATATGTATACTTGTGCCACGTTG
>NW_012114899.1:3866501-3913772 GCF_000951035.1 Colobus angolensis palliatus
GTGTTGGGAGATCCACTGCTCTCTTCAAAGCTTTCAGACAGAGTCGTTCGCATCTGCACAGGCCTCTGCTGCTTCCCCTGTTGTTTTTTATCTGTGTCCTGTCCCCAGAGGTGGAATCTACAGAGACAGGCAGGTTTCCCTGAGCTGCTGTGAGCTCCACCCAGTTTGAGCTTCCCAGTGGCTTTGTTTACCTACTTAAGCCTCAGCAATGGCGGGCACCCCTCCCCCAGCCTTGCTGCTGCCTTGCCGTTAGATTGCTGCAGACTGCTGTGTTGGCAAGGAGGGAGGCTCTGTGGGCATGGGACCCTCCCGGCCAGGTGTGGGATATATTCTCCTGGTGTGCTGGTTTGCTTACAGTGCAGTATTGGGGTGGGAGTTACCCGATTTTCCAGGCGTTTTGTGTCTCAGTTCCCCTGGCTAGGAAAAGGGATTCCCTTCCCCCTTGCGCTTCCCAGGTGAGGCGATGCCTTGCCCTGCTTCAGCTCTCACTGGTCAGGCTGCAGCAGCTGACCAGCACCGATTGTCCGGCACTCCCTAGTGAGACGACCCCAGTACCTCAGTTGAAAATGCAGAAATCACCGGTCTTCTGTGTCGCTTGCGCTGGGAGTTGGAGACTGGAGCTGTTCCTATTCGGCCATCTTGCTCCACACCACCCGTTTTGATTTTTAATTGTCATTGTCTAGTTACTGATTGTATTCTAACTAATCTGCTACTTTGGCCTGTACTGAAGTGATAAAACGATATCAAATACAATTTACTAAATACTCTCTACCAAGAATTTCGTGATGCTTTATATACATATTTTTCATTTTATTGTAACATTGCAAATGAAATATGAATGTCTCCTTTTTATGGTGAAACAAGCTGAGGCTCAAATAGGGTAGGAAACTATCTCCCAGTTCCATGAGAGGAACGTGAATGTCAGGGCGGGGACAAAATCTGTTTCTTCAGGTTTCCACCACCACACCACTGTGTTAGGCTACACATCATAGCAGCTGGCCTGTAATCACTGCTCCTTCTTCTCCTTGTCTCTTAATTTTTTATAGTATTTAATTTAAAAGAAAATTTGGATTAAACTGCATATCTTCTTGAATTGCAGTCTTTGCAAAGAATCAGTGCTAACTTTGTTGAAAATTAATTTGTTTTATAAGACTGATATGTTACAATTAAAATAAGTCTGCATAGTTCTAATTAAAATTCAATGACATCAGTGAAAAAATAAATTGTAAATGGTAGGAGTGATTTATTGGCTCTAAAATGCAATTAATTTTGGTGAAAGATATTTTCCTCTTTTGTCTGTTTTTCTTTTAGCATAAAACCTCTGTTTCTTTTTTAGCATAAACCCATATGTGCTTTTATGTTCCTTAGTACAGAGCCTGGAGATAATTGTGCCATCCCTCCCTGGAAGCACTGGCTTAAGAGGGAACAAAGGACAGCAGGGAAAGGTCATACTTGTTCTAAATGAATTGGATCTGAAGAGGTAACTTCAGACACTATGTTGGCTGTGTAGAGAAAATAATTCTGACACTTTAAATCATACTATATAGTTAACAATTTACCACATGCACAACATTAGTATCAGGTGGACATGAATTTGCTCACCTAATTTGCTGATAGCCCTTGTGTTATTGTTGTTGTTATAACAATTTAAATAACTTAGTTCAAGTGAAGAATAAGCACAACATCGATGCTTGTCCATAATCTCTCTTCCAATACACAACGTCCTTTGCTTTAGCTTTGCTTGCAATCGCTCCATTCCTAAACCTAACAGACGCTACCAATGTGTGTGTAACTAATTCTTTTTCACATATTTTAGATGAAAACAAACATCCTTTTCCCCAGGTTCTTTTGCAAGGCTTTACTGTATAAACAGGTACTCTTGCTTGGCCATCACCTTGTTCCAGGAAAGGGGTTCTGATCCAGACCCCAAGAGAGGGTTCTTAGATCTTGCGCAAGATACAATTCAGGGTAAGTCCGTTAAGTGAAAGCAAGTTTATTAAGAAAGTAGAGGAATGAAAGCACAGCTACTCCATAGACAAAGCAGCGCCGAGGGCTGCTGGTTGCCCAAATTTATGGTTATTTCTTGATTATATGCTAAACAAGGGGTGGATTATTCATGCCTCCCCCTTTTATACCATATAGGGTAACTTCATAACAGAGGTCACTCTCGTTGCCATCTTGGTTTTGGTTGGTTTTAGTTGGTGGGTTTAGTCTTTATTACCCATATCTTGTTTTGACCTCCTGTCTCATTCTGTAACTTACAATGCCTTAACTGTCTGGGAATGCAGCCCAGTAGGTCTTAGTTTGATTTTACTCAGCTCCTATTCAAGGTGGAATTCTCTGGTTCACACACCTCTGACAACCTGACCAAATTTTTCTCTTCTCAACTCATAATTTCTATACTTTCTAGCTAAAACCAATTTGCAATTGTGGAGGAAAAAGTAGATCATTATGTAAAAGTAAAGTTTTGGGTAAATTCAGGTTAATAAATTGATGAGAATACATGAGATCAAGAAAAGTTATGGAAATGAGGAATAATTCAGAGGTACTGATCTATAGAAAATAGTTTAAGGGAGGGATATTTTATTAGTACTTCTTCCCCATGATCCAAACTTGTAACATTGAATGACCTCACTCATCTCAACATTTACCAGTTATGGATTCGTTTGAGTTAACAAAGACCCATTTACATAAGAGATCAATATTTCCAGTCTGCGTGGGACAGCCCTGGGTTAGCCTGTTGTCCTGGCATAGTTATTAAGAGTGTCTCTTTTGCCTGTAAAGTTGTTGTGGTTTGGAAAACTTATTCTATATTAACTCTAAATTTAAGGATCACAACAACAACTGGATGTATAAAAAGGTACCACTACATATTTGTTCAGAGGCACCACTTTCACTACTTTTCTAATGACTCTTAACTGGAATCAGATGAAACAAAAGAAATGAAATTATTGGTGGCTGTTGGGCAAGCTGATATTGACTATTGCTAAGTAGAGCAGGAGGATATGTCACAGAGAGCACTTGGAGGAATACAAGAGCAATTGAAAATAGCATTGAAAGAGGAGTTTAGTTAATCAGTATACTGACGACAAACTTTGTATTTTTAAGAAAAGATTGATTTTACTCAAAAGAACATGGAAGATATTTTCTTTTTTCTTGCTTTATCTTTTTTTTCTGTTCACTTTTATTCTTTTCTTTTCCTCATAGTTTTCCTCTTTCTTCTTTTCCTCTTTCTCTTCTTTGCTTTTGAAACTAGAAACCAAAGCTAAAATTCTAAGGCTCCCCACTCATCTAAATGGACTTCCTCTTCAGTGAGGGCTCTTGAAACTTAACCTCAAACACTGGTTCGTGCCGTGAAGCAAAATGAGGGTCAGATATGCCTCATTATACCTCTCTAGCATTAACATCAGCAAACTTTAGGTCTGATAAGAAACATTTTACACCCTGTTCTCTCTGAGGACTGCCAGCTAAAAGCTTCACCTGTATGATGAAACTTTGGTCTCCACCACCTCTTATGGCAACCCAAACATTCCTTTCTATTGATCCCAGGGCTTTAGACAAACTCCACCAATTGTCAACCAGAAAATATTTAAATTTACCCATAGCCTGGTAGCACAACCCGCACCCTGCCCCCTGCTTCGGGTTGTCCCTCCTTTCTGGACCAAATCAATGCATTTCTTAGTCTACTTGATTGATGTCTCATGACTCCCTAAAATGCATTAAACGAAGCTGCACCTCAACCACCTTGGGCACGTCGTCAGGAATTCCTGAGGCTGTGTCATGGGCACGCATCCTCAACCTTGCCAAAATAAACTTTCTAAATTAACTGAGACCTGTCTCAGGCTTTCTAGGTTTACAAAACTCATGCACCTATAATCAGAACTCAAAACTTACTTCATATTTAAGGGCTTAATGTTTCCAGCACTCTAGAGGTTTAGCAGGATTTTATGAGTTCTCTTGAGAATAGAACCACAATCAGTATCTATGCTTCCACAAGAAAAGATTTTGAGTTCTAAAGAAATGGACTATGAAAAAAAAAATCTAGTAAGTCAACCATCTGTAAGTGGCCTCCTGCCTGTGATATATTCATACCATTTGTATGCAAGAAAGGAAAGGAAAACAATGTCCACATTACTCAGGTAACCTAAGAATATGGTCACATGTTTGCTTGTTTGTCGTGGTACTGATGCCACGATATTGGTATATTAATAACATCCAATACCCTTATCAGATAATTTCTATTTCCTGAAGTGAGACACTTCCCTAAGAAAAAAGGTTTTTGAAGTTTGTACTCCTATCTCTCTCAAAAGAGATAGAGGTAGAATATTTCTACTATCTTAGAGACGTTATGAGCCATCAGTTAATGAAACATGTCCGTTATAGAAAATCCTTCTTTCTGCCGGGCGCGGTGGCTCAAGCTTGCAATCCCAGCACTTTGGGAGGCCGAGACAGGCGGATCACGAGGTCAGGAGATCAAGACCATCCTGGCTAACACGGTGAAACCCCGTCTCTACTAAAAAATACAAAAAGCTAGCCGGGCGAGGTGGCGGGCGCCTGTAGTCCCAGCTACTTGGGAGGCTGAGGCAGGAGAATGGCGTAAACCCGGGGGGCGGAGCTTGCAGTGAGCTGAGATCCGGCCACTGCACTCCAGCCTGGACGACAGAGTGAGACTCCCTTCCAAAAAAAAAAGAAAAAGAAAAGAAAAAAAAGAAAATCCTTCTTTCCCTAAATGCAACAACATTTCCCAAACTTACAGGTATTTCTACTTAGATAAGGCCAACCTCCCACTATGCAGAAAGATAATAATGAAGAAGTAACTTTAAAACCAGCACTCATTAATCTTTGTGCTGTATCCACGAGGGAGGTAACTACTGCATAAATTGTACATTACATGCAAGGAGAGAGCTTACAAACTAAATAAATTGAAGTATTAGAAACAAAATTGGGACAGGAAAGCTTCTTTGTCCTTTAGTCTCTAGCCATTTTTTTAGGGCAGGAAGGAAGACTATAAGCGTTTCACTAGATAAACAGCAAATGCAGAGATTGCAAAAATGAGACACTGCGTCTAGTGTTTTTCATTTTGAAAATGTCTGCAATTGCTTAAGAATTCCCTTAGGTAACCATCTATGCTTCTTTATGTTGATGACATTATTCTTTACAGATGACTGACGATTACTGCTAATTAAAGTATCAAGCACTGACTTCCTTTTCTGAACTTTGGAATGATTTAAGGTATTTCTTTAAGTATTACGAAGAAACTTATTTTTGCAGGGAGGTGAAAATTAAATGTCTGAAATACCTGTTTGGGATTGCATTGCTGGAGGTCAAACTTTCTAGCTGGCAATTTATTCTCCATGTTGAGGGTTCTATGTTCGTTCCACCAATTTTAAAATGTGTTTCGTACAGCATTATCTATAAATGGTGGTGACCTTATAAAGGATAAATGCTAACATAATGGAAAAAAAGAAAAGAAAAATTGAATTCTCAGTTGCTAGAGACTAAAGTGCTTCAAAATAATCACTGAGCCTCTTAGAAACTTGAGCCTGCAGAAATAAAGCGGTTCATCCACAGCCATGGCGTGTGAGTGGGAGAGGGCAAGGCCAGTGCTCACTCTTTGTTTCCTTTTACGAATGATAGGGCCTGGATCTGTTTAAGAAGACACTGATAAGATAATCAAAGTCATCACCAGAGGCATTGCTTCTGCATTTCATAGAAGCAGATTGTGAATGGGCTAGAAGCAGGTGATTCTGTCTTCTGCTGTTTGAGTTCTGAAGTCTTTTCTGTCTTATCTTCACTCTGCTTTTACACTTTTGCTTCTGACTATATTGTATTACAAATAACGTAGAGTCAACATATAAACCAGGTTTATGAATAGAATGCCATCACACATAAAATAATGGAGATAATCATGAACAATTAAGCTTATGACACCCATTGAGTGTTATGTTATTTTTGTGACCATCTTAATCTGTAACACCTTCTTTTAGCTAAACAGTGCTATTTTAACATACCTCTTTCTGCCACAAACATCCTTATATTCCACTATCCTCCCCTACTCTATTCTTATTATTATATTCTTATTTGTATTTTCACTTGCTCTAAAAAACATTATTAAGTTTCAAATGTTTTGTGAACATGTTATAAAATACATGTATATTTATTGAATGTGACATTCTTAAGGGAAGGTTCCTTTGTTAATCCATCTTTTTAAAATTAACTCACCTGAATTGATTCTGATCAATATATGTTTAAACATCTTGTATCTTGTATTTATCTTTTCAAATGATCCTTTATTTTCATGTACTACATAGACAGATGTTACCATAAAATCACACATAAAATCTGTTTTTATTATTATGGAATAAATCTCTTACATTATCAGAAATGTAGTTCCATTGGTTAAACAATTTTGCCAGCTTGCAATAAATAATGACAAGTTAAATGTCAATGTTCCAAAAATTAAAATATCCATATTAGATCTTCATCTTTTTTTCTTTGTTCATTTTCAAATCAATTTGCTTATTATTCTGCACACCTAAAAATGTTCATTGGGAAAAAATAAGGTAGTTCCCAATGTATTAAACTATAATTCATATAGATTTTTAAAAATTTGTGATTTAAAACATGCTTTTTAAAAATAGGTATTTGTGGAAATAAATGCATGTACATATCACACATCTCGAATTTTTCTTTGCTTCTTTCCAACTGAGACTGTGTGGTTAAAAACAATAGAAGATGAAAGAGAGAAAAACTGACAGCACAGATCACGTTTTCAATATTAATATGGTATACGACCTATCAGTTAACCGGATTTTTAAAAATCTCATATCTCTCCATGTTTCGTTTTTTTTTGGACAAGACAGTGAGATAAATCATTAAAATAATCTGTAATAAGAAACAACTTATTTTCTATAGGAAAAACCTACAACAACAAAATGTTGTAAAGAAAGAGCAAAAATGATATTATCTATTACCAATTACTTATGAAAATGTGGTTTCTGGGTATCTGAATGGGAAATGATGGATAATTCAAAGCTATACCATTATGTTCTTTTCCAAAAAGATAAAATATAAACCTAAAAATCATCATAAATTACTGCCTTAATCACAGTTCAGTAGCAGTTCAGTAAAATGAATTATTATCTTAGATTATGCACAACTAGGGAAGTACACATACTGGTTTTTACCTCCTCCTTTCAACAGGTTGTACACATATTTATGCTCAGAATAAAACATTGACATAGGGCTCCATTTAATCTGAAAAACATAATGTAAAAAAAATCTGAATTGTTGTTGGTTGTGTAAGTGATAAAGCAATGGGAGCTAATACTAAGTACCATGCATGATTTATTATTAAAAATACTTCATCTGATTCTCATAAAATTTCCATAAATATTTAATTGGATACCATTATAATTACTTTATATATATGAGTACTTCAAATTCAAGTAAATTAAACAACTTGCCCAAAGTTAATAGCTGTAAAAGATGGGAACCCAGCAGGTCCCCACATGTGTTTGTGCAGGTTTTAATATGTACTGGTGTGTTGTGTTACGTGGATGGTTAGCTCCATCCAACCCATACTCCTCTTCCTCAGCTGGACTCTTTTGGTAGAGCCTTCACTCAAGGTGACTATCTTTGCCTAATTTGTACAAAGACAATCTGGACCCAGGCTTGAACATTAATATGTATGATTCCAAAATTAATTTATAGTATAATCATGTATTTTGACATACCAAGTAAAGAGGATTGAGTTGTTTTTCCGAGTATTTGTGAATATTTTAGAAGTCATATTCTCAAATGATTTATTTAGTAAAATGTCTTGAATTACCCCATCTCAGACGAAAGAGAACAGGACAGATTAAAAAAGAGACTTTACATGGAATGTTCCTCAAAAGTCTGTGTCCATGCCATCCAATAACTATTCTTGATTTAAATAAAATGTTCAGTGCGCCAGGAAAAAAAACAAAAAACAAAACAAAACAAAAACAAGCCTCAGAGTGAGGTATCTAAGGAAGTTTTGCATCACTAAGAGGCAGCAGAGACAGAGAAGGCCAAAAGTAGTAGATAACAAGAAATAGCAAAATTTTGGAAGAAAAAAGCAGGTGGAACTGTACCAACTGATTTATCAAAACACAGGAGCTAAAACGTAAGTGGACTTGGGGAAGCCAATAAAAGATACTAGACTGATGAAGAGTTATAGGAGACATACCCTGCACCTCAAGAAAATCAGATCTCTAGACACCTTCACAGAATCCATGCCATCCAATAACGGTCTTCTTCAATGCCAGCAGAATTTTACTGTCTGAAGTCCTGGGCTCAAGGACATTGAGTTGAGCTGTGCTTCTGAATGAAGGATCTCGGGAACAGGATAATTCACTTTATGGCAACAAGAGTGAGATATTCAATGCTCTTGCCTGCTTGGATTTCTTATTGCTGGCTGCTAGATTTATTACTCCTGACCTCGTTTTCTCAACCACTGCAGAAGCTTAGAGAATTTCTCTGTGGAGAGACTGAACTAAATTCCCACCAATACTAACATTTGATGATTTTCAACAAAACGGCCAACTTTGTCATCCTGTGGTAATATCTATCAATGGAGGAGCCCCATCCTACAGAGAGAGTCCAATCATGTTCTTTAGGGTTCTGTTCCTTAAATGTAAATGTTTAAACAGGGATTATCAGATATATGGATGTAACTCATGTGGTGTACACGAGGATTAACTACTCAAAATCCATTCAATCTTCATTTCCCTTCCCTTTGTATAACGTAGACGTTTCCCAGGATCCTTGTGGCTCAGGTCGTGTGATCCTATTTTATTCAGAATTTTCTGGATAAAGCTTCTATAATTTTATTTTTCTCAACCAATATCTCCTTTAGTACATTAACTCCAACCTTTTTATTTTTTTCTGTCTTCTTGCTCGTAATGCAGACATAATACCTGTAGATGCTGCAGCTATCCTGATACTGTTGGAAGGAAGCCAAAAATAAGGTGGCTCAGAAGTATAACAAAGGAGTTTGGTATTTTCATTACATTTTAAGTAACTGCAATTGTCCTTGTTTTTTTGTTAAGGTGAGGATAGGGGGTGGTATATTTTTAAGACAGTATCGGCATGATAGATTTTTTTTCCTGATATTTCATTATAAAAGTTTAAACATAGAGCCAATTAGAAAAAAAAATTACAGTGATTGTGCACATCTACCACCTGGATTTTATCATTCATACTTTATTATACTTGATTTATCACACATCTAGCCATTCCTCTAGCCATCTAATTTTTGATGCTTTTTAAAGCTAATTGCAGATCTCAGAACATGAGATCTCAATATTAATTTACAGCATTTTGCCTTTGATGTAAAATTTACATAAAAGAATATGGTTAAATCTTGTGTATTTGCTGAGTTTAAGTAGATGTATACATCTGTGTAACCAAAATCTTTATGAATATGTAAAATGTGAGTATCACCCAAGACATTTCCTACAAGCCCCTTTCCAGTAAATCTCTGTTGACCCTCTTTCCACCAGAGACTAGCTCTTCTGAGTTTTTCCAGAAATTAGTTTCTCCAGCCTAGAATTTTATGTAATTGGCCAGTACATATGTACTCTTTTGTAGATGGCTTTAATTTAATTTAATACAGTTTGCATTTCTGGCCAGGAGTGGTGGCTCACACCTGTAATCCCAGCACTTTGGGAGGCTGAGGCAGGAGGATTGCTTCAGCTCACCAGTTCAAGACCATCTTGGCCAACATGGTGAAACCCTGTCTCTACAACAAATGCAAAAAATTAGCTGGGCATGGTGGTGCATGCCTGTAGTCTCTGCTACTTGGGAGGCTGTGGGAGGATGGCTTGAGCCTGAGAGGTGGAGATTACAGTGAGCTAAGATCATACCATTGCACTCCAGCCTGGGCAATAGAGCCAAACTTTGTCTCAAAAATACAAAAAGGAAAACATATATATATTTACATAATATATGTGTGTGTGTGTATATATACACACACACACATAAATGTATATATACAGACATTCATAAATTATATATGTATATATAGTTTACATTTCTCTGATGATTGATGTTAAACATATTTTCATGTGCTTATTGTTATAGATTCTTTTATCTAGTGTTTAATATTTCCCACTTTTATTGAATTTTTATTTTTTTAATGTTAAGTTGTATGAGTTATTTATATATCCTGGTTACACGTCCTTCATCAGATGCGCATTTTCTGAACATTTTTTTAAGTTTGTGACTTCCCTATTTTTTTCTTAATGGCGTCTTTTGATAAGCAGAAGTTTTTACTTTTGATAAACTATAACCTGCAGAATTTTTCTTACTTTATGATTTTTTAAAATGCTCTAAGGAATGTTTGCCTACCCCCTACTTATGAATATTTGCTTTAATATTTTCCTTTACACACTTTATGATTTTGGCTTTTATGTTTAAATCTGTAATACATCCCACAAAAATCTTTGTGTATTAAATGAGGTAGGAATTAATGTTTATTTTCTTATTATTGATATCAGATTATTCCAGAACAGGTTATGGAAAAGACTACACTTTTCCCAATGGATTGATTTAGTAAAATACCAAATAACTGTAAAAGTAATGGACTATTTTTGAGCTTTCCAGTCTGCTGCAAGATCTTCTTGCCAAACTGTTTACCAGTGTGTACACTGTCTTCACTTAACTTAATGAATTTATAGGAAGTTTTGATATCAGGTAGTATAAGCCATTTTTTCCCTTTTTTCAAAATTCCTTTAGATATTGTAGGTTATCTGCATTTTGTATAAAGTTTAAAAATTGCTGGTCAGTTTCTACTAAAAGTCCTGTTTATAATATAATTGATATTCCGTTGAATATTTAGAGACACTTTGTAGAGAATTGTCATTTAAAAAATAGTTTTCTAAGCCATGAATAAGGTATATTTCTCCACATGCTTAATTCTCAGTTTGTTTTTTCAGCAATAGTTTGTAGTTAATGTAGAATTCTGGTAAATTTTATATTTTATTTCAAAAATTATATATTTTATAGATTTTATCATAATTTGAACTTTTAAATATATATTTTTTTATTTTTTATTGCCAGCATACAAATATACAATTGTGTGTTTTGGCATGTCATCCTTATACACTGGAACTCTTGAAAGAACTAGTCCACCATGGGCTGTGAACTTCCCCGCACATTTTTGTTGAGTGTACCAAGAATACAAGACTCTGACCATACCATTCTCTACCTCAGCCATTTCTTAGCATTACATTTGCAGCAAGCTGCTGTTGTCATGAGTAATAAATTCTTTGTCTGTGACCCAGGAGTCTTGGGCCTTCTGCCAAAGAGGAAAAAAAAAAAAGTGACAGGCTAACTTGTTAGCTTGTAAGTAGAATAAAATCCAAGACCCTTCACAGTTCTTGGCAACTCCATTGCTAAACTCCCTTATTAATTGTAACAGTTGCTTTTTAGATTCCTTGGGATTTTCTATATAAATAGTCATGCCATCTGATAGTCTTTTTTTTCATATTTATTATTTAAAATTGACAAATAAAATTGTGTGTACTTATTGTGCACAACATGATCAAAACAAGTGTTAATAAGGATGTGGAGAAAAGGAAACTCTAATAAAGATTTAGTTCTTCCTTTCAAATCTTTAAGACTTTACCTTATTTTATTGTGATACCAATAGCTAGACCTTTAGTGAAATGTTCACTAGAAATGGCGAGAGTAAATAAACTTTGCTTTTTCCCAATCCTAGATAAAAATCATTAAATATTCAGCTATTAAACGTGATACCAGAAGTAGATTTTTTGAACATGCCCTTTACTAGAATGAAGGTGTTTCCTTCTCTTCCTAGTTTGGTGACAGTTTTGACTATGAATAGTTATAGAATTAAAAAGATTGTCTAAAACTCTTGTAATTATCATATATTCTTTCTCCTTTATTCTATAAATATAATGGATTATGTTTGAATGCTCAATGTGTCTCCTAATTTGTCTTCTTGGAATAAGCTTTAACTGTCATAGTATATTGCTTTTTTTTATTATTATTATGCCAGTATATATTGCTCCTAACTAGCCACTCTGGCCATACATATGAAAAGATGCTGTCAAACTATTATCGAATGTAAATTTGTCTTTGGCTTAGGGTGGCAGCATTATACCGTGGTTTAAAACTTGGGCACAAAAGTTAGGCTACATAGTTTCAAAAATGCTTCTAACATTTATTAATATGAATTTTCACCCTTTGAGAAGTTATTTAACCAGCCTTAGTTTAACCATCTCTGAAATTGTTTTTGGGAACAATAACAGTATTATTGTCATACAACTGTAACAATCAAGTGGGAAAATATGAATAAATAGCTGCTAAATGAGAGCTTATCATTATTTGAGCAACATGTATTAAACATCTGACCTGATTGTTACAACTGGAGTAATCAAGTCAAGTCAGCTACCTTAGTACATGAAATAATTACTATCTTATTATCTAAATTAACTGATTGTTTAATAAAACAGAATCAGTTGTAAATTTTTGATTCAGTTTCTGTAATAAAACACAATCAGTTGTAAATTTTTGATTCAGTTTCTGTAATAAAACAGAATTAGTTATAAATTTTTGATTCAGTTTCTGTAAAGTTTCAGCTTGATATTATGTAATATTGAAATTTTAGTAGTTTACTTTTAGAAAGTGACAAACTAGCTTTTTTTTTACATTTTTCACCAGATGTTCTTTTACCAGAAAGAAGGCAAGAGTCTGGGAAAAATTTCCTCTGTCCTTTCATATTTCTAGAGGAAATATGAGAAGAACTTGGTTAAAACAAAACATGTCAAGGGTAGAGGATGTGGACTCTAAAATAATAAATCTGAGTCAAAGAGAGACTATAGAGGGAAAAAAAAATAATGTCTAGTGCTAGAAAGTAGAATAGAAATGGGCTTAGGAATATGCCCCCTCGGTTTGCTCTTCCTTCTGATACACTGAAAATAGTCCTCTCCCTGCAATTTTAAGATACTTTCTTAAGACACTTTTGTCAGGAAGCTTTGAAGTAAATGGAGATATGAACTGGCTCTGGGAGAAATACAAATGATCAATAAAATTGTGAAATGATTCCCAGCCTAACTAATAACACGTGGGGTATGAATTAAAATAGCCATTCAATAACTTGGGTGTTGATCAAAAGATAATAATTTTAAAGTGTGTTGTATTTGATTTGTTATTTTAAACCAACAAATAGCTCTCTCTTTACATTCTATGACATAAACGATTCAGATTCCTTACATCAAAAAATCCTTAAAAATAAAATCACACCAATAAAAACACCGTTGTATCAGTAAACTCGAGGTACTATTTTGGTCTGATGTAAAGTTACTTGAGGATCTATTTCTTATCTTATAATGATTTTAAAGAAAAACTATTATTCAGTAGAGTTAGTATTTTTCATAAAAGTATTATGAAGTAGATGAAAGTTGACAATTTTATGCTTAAGAAAAATGTTTCCAATATACAATGTAATTTGGAAAATGATAGCATGTGAAAAAAAAAGTCTCAAATTTATCTTTTTACTCTATGCGTACTTTTCCATGCTTGTTTCTTTGTTCACTTGTAAAATACTAGCTGCCTCTAGGTGAAATTCAACAGCTTTTGAATAGTAATAACCAAATCAACTTAGAACTTAGCTTGAGTTATGAAAGGTACATATAGTTGGTTTTGAGGAGGAAAGACTCATATAGACAAAACACAGTGAGTCCCCCGGAAATTAGGCCAAAGCAATAGGAACAACCTGATATCACAGCATGATATTGAGTGCAATGAATAGATGAAAAGGAGCTTGAGGCTTAAAAGTAATCTTTCATAGTTTCCCTGCTTTCATGTTGGTGTTTTGGTTCATTACTTAGAAAATAAAGATACAAAGACCTAGAGAGTTAGATCATGATTAGAAAAGAGTCACTGGCTTGCAGGGACATTTGTTAGGGGAAAAAAATATTTTTCTCACAATAATCCCATAATTTAGTTCAGATGCTCCACATCCAAGTTGGGTGGATGTTGTGGGAAATTAGGCAGTCTGTAAGTCAGAATCTATCCACCTGGCACTAGCAAATCAAAACAAGCATTACCCTGTGATCTACAACTTAGACACTAAACATGGTTAAGTGTCCTAAAAGATATATGACATTGTGACCTGAAAATTCCAGGGAAGCACAGTGGTAGCTGATGTAGATCTTAGATTCCGGTTTGGAATCATATAGTTCATAAGAGACTGGGTCATAAGTTTTACGGCTAAACATTGTCTTTAGCATGGATATTTCTCTTTAAATTTGGTTTGAATAAAATATTATCTTAAATTTTTATATTATATAATCTTAAAAAAATAAAATTTTAAAACTAAAAATGAAAGTCCAGAAATTATCCTTGGCATGAATACAATGTTCAGCTATTCACGGGATTGGAAAAAAATCACTCTAAGTTGTATTCTGTCAAGCAAATGTTGGGGGCCTAAAACAATCATTTTCAAAGCAGTTTTATAACCATTTAGGTTTTAATTATATTCAACTATGGCCTCAAAATAAGAGTGACAGGAAAAGAGATGAAAATAAAATAAATGCCCACTATTTGTCATATATAGTGCAAAACACTTTAAAAATACTAGTTGGTTTCATTCTTCAAGATAAACCTGCACATCTTCCTTATCTTCATTTGAGAAATGAGAAAAAATATTTTTGAGCAAATAAGTAGCCCAAGGTCATAATTCCAGAGTGTACATTCTTTGCAGTGGGACATGAAAGGTGACATGGAAAATCTGCTTTTCACTATTCTCTGTGTCAAATCATTTTCTTTTTGACTTGAAGTATGCCTTACTTAGACAAGGCCAGTCTTTAATAACCAGAAATGCATTTTCTATTTTGTCTTTTTCAAAACCTTGTTTGAAAATTTTCTTTAGAAAGTATGCCCGATCATATTAATGGAAAAAATTAAAAAAGAAAAAACAAAGACAAAACAAATTAACAAATTATCCATGTACTTGAAATTATGTATCATGGGTGTCATAAATTATATGTTATTTAGTACAATGAATTGTAATACTGTCTGAATTAATTCACAGCATCAGGACAGGGACCATGAATTAGTATAATTATTTCCCATTGACTGTTTCCCATTCACACCCTCTACACTGTATACATTGAGAAAATAATGGTGAAGTCATAAAATATTAAAACATTTGGCCTGGCTTGAAGTACACGCAGAAGCTACTTATTAGAATCGTGTATTTTAAAGTTTATTTAAATGCCCACCTGTAGCCAAATACCCCCTTTGTAAAATATATTATTGCTTAAACCTCTTGAGTGTTCAGATGACTATAAAAATACATGCAGACATCACACTGTGGGGAAAACACTATTATGGAGCATAGATTCAGGGAAGATAAAAATGGAGAGGAAGAAGGGAAAAGGGAAGAAGAAGCAGAAACAGTAGCAAAAAACATTCAAATCTGTGAAATTTTATTTAAAGCCAAGTACAGTGACAGTTGGTGATTGCAAGAAAAGTGACATTTTACTTTCAGTAAAGACAACATTTTACCCCGGAAAACTCCCCAGTTTTAACTCTACTCTGACGGTAAAATAGAAGAAAGAAACTTTGGTTTAAATCTAGATTTGGTACTTACTTGCTGTGTGACTTTCCTTAGGTTATGTAACCTTCGTGAGCCGCAGGTTTGTTGGTCTGTTTTTCCCCATTTAAATAGAAGAGAATATAGGCTGCCTCACAGATATTCTGGCACAACTAAATAAGAGAACACATGTAAAACACCTAGCAAATCCGTGGACATCAATAAATATTTCTTCCAATGAAAGTTTTAAATAGATGTCTGGTTCAGGCAGAAATTACTCTAGTTTGTCTTCTTAGAAAACATGGACCACAGTTTTTTGTTTACTGTTAGTATTTTTTAAACAATAGAACAGTTCTTCCCTGCATATTTTCAAACCAGGATCAGACTTTCTTGCAAATTCGTTGAGGAAAAAACACAAACGAAAATACATTTAAATGTGTGTCAGCCAACTTTTTAACCCTATCGGTGTGAACATAGTCTACACTGTTGTATCCTTTCTCCTAACTCTATTTATCTAATTGAAATAAGATTTTGGGCTCCTCTCTTTTTAGCAAAATGAGAGTATTGGATCAAGCTCTCTGATTAAAAAAAATGTATTTCTGAGAGTGTATCTGACCCATTTCCAAGTGTTCTAAGAAACTTATCTGGAGAAAGAAAGGCTTCCTAGTTCTCAGTCCCACCAGGATCCCAAAGATCCACATAATTCTTGAGGACTCATATTAACGGTTTTCTTAATGTCTGATACAACAAGATACTAAGTATTCCCTAAACATTCCCACACCAGGCAGGCTTTGAAGCATTGCATTGAGCGGGTCGGGGTAGTATGCCAAAATCAATGACTTCCAAATTCAAGCAGAAAACTATTATGAACTGACACAGCCACTTTAGTAATTAAATTGTTGGAGCCTTATGACATTTAATTTTGGCATTCCGATGAGATAGAACAAACTTGATACATCCCCTTTCATTTCTAATTTGATAAGAAGGTAGACTAAGACATATTTTCTAAAAAACAAATTATTAGAGTAGCTTTGAATTTTAAAATAATCTCACTACATTAAAATTTTCCTGCGTTAATTATTAACTGGTAAGTGCTTATATGAAATCATAAAAATATATTTTAAAGATGATTGCTTAGTCTATTTTATTTCCTTTTAATTGTGCAAATTAGTCAGGCTTTCCTGGATGGCTGTGATTTAATATTTCAAAATGGCACAACACAGCATGACTATTTATCTAAGAGTTTCAAGTAGTCATTGACATTCAATCCAACACCCTGAATTTAGGAACACTTCCATATAAGTTGCATAAAAAATAAGGTTATCCTTGAACCTCATCCTGGAGACTTAATTAGAAACTTAGGTACAATTATAATAAAAAAACTGTCACCCCAAAATCAAAACAAAATAAACTACTGTACTAAAGTTAACTTGTAGAATTAGCTAATTAATACATTAAACATTATATGTAAATAGTGCACAAAAAAAGCATGGAAATAAATATTCTAACAGCTGGACTCTTTAGCGGAAGTTTAGTAGAATAGGGACAATGTCAGAAAGACTCTAGCATTAGAGAAATGTCTCTGGGTCTTTGGCTAGGTTCACAAAGAATTTGATATTAGAGACCATTTTATATCATTTCTTTAATTTGTCTATACAAATTTTAATTAATATGCATATATATGCAATATTTAAATAATATTTAATTAATGCATAATAGTATAATTAATATATGTTTTAATTAATAAGTAGATTTAATTAATTTGCTGTACACAGTTCTTTAACATACCAAGCTTGTAGTACAGTGAGAGGTTAGGGTTAACTTGTCTAAAACTAATGCCAACAAGTTGGACTCCTGTAGTGGGAACTGACCTTCTACAAATCTCCCTGCAAATTTGCTATGGATGAGTGCTTAGGTTATCAGTCCTAGCGGTCCGCTGAGATAGACAGGTTCATCGTTTGTCAGAGTGGTAAAAGCCAGGCTTAATCCCTAGCGCATTCACGCTATGGGGATGGGGGGCTGTCTCCTCCTCCACTAAAGACACTGAAAAGATGAATTATTTCTGGGTCACATAATGGTTGAATTTTTAGAATATTATCAACCATAAACAGGGTCTTTGCTTCCCTCATCATAAAATTCTAAACCCTATTTTATATTTCCTGTCTATTTTCTAGAATCCAGTCTTCAATACTGCTAGATCTTGGTCCACTATCCCAGAAAATGAGAAACAACAAGATAAACAGGTACCTGCTTTTCCTTCCATAAATTGCCCATACACACACACACACACACACACACACAAAATGCTACTCTAAGATTAATATTATAAATAGTTCTTATTTGCTCAATCTCCAGTTTTTCTCAAGGAGATAATTTTGTGATTGTCATGAAGTCTTGAGTAAAGGAAGTCACACAGGTGATCCTAGTATTTGATCTATATCTACATCTACATTGATATCCATATGTGTCATAGCATGTATCTCTTATATGTTTATCAGTGTAAGCCTATGTCTTCTTATAAGTCTCTACATCAATTTCCATACCATCTTTATTTGCGTGAGAATACAGGCCCTACTTAGTGAATTACATGAGTCTTACCATGCAATATCGTTAACCCACCATTTCACACAATATCCCTTATAGAGGTTTTTGCAAAAATAATTTCTAACTTGAAGTGGTGCATATTATACTGTGAGTTGATTCCCTTTACTCTTATGTGCAATATGTAAGTCCTAGGTCTTTTGGTCAGTGCATTAAAGCACTCTTTGTTTTTAACTCAAAATGTTACATTCAAATTGTCTCTCACAGAAAAAAGTAGTATTGAAAATTGTAAAATGTCCATCAGAGCTTTAGTACTTCTTTTTTCATTGATGTGTCATTATAAACATATATTATCTTTTTTAGATATAAACGTTATATCCAATTATCTTCCTTTGACCAGAATTGATAGGAATGGATAAAGGGATTCTGTGCATCTCAAAAAAAAAAAAATATATATATATATATATATATCTAGATGAGGAAGTCAGGCCAAGGTCAAAAATTTATAAAGAGGGAAAGTGGACAAAATCTAGTGAATTGTCACACGGAGTTGAGGGAGTTATTTTTTAAAAGGCACAAGAAATAAGAGTAATGTTTTTTCAACTTGTTCATATACTCTGCCTTGTAACAACTCCTGTCATCTCACTTTTTTGCTTGGCCTTCTTTAATTTTGAATCTTTACTGAACTTAGAGCAAACACGACCCATATGTCATAAATGCTGTATGTTTTAGATTGGATAGAAGGAGCTCTGATTATTGTATAATGTTATTAGCAACAATGTATATTTGTGTTGTACTTTAGCCTTTCTAAAACTTTAATTTTCATTATTGTATTATCATCATCTTCAAGAAATACATTGACTATGAATTTTTACCCTCTTTTAAAGATATTAAACAACACTAGCTTTAGCAAGGATAAAAGGCAGACAACATATTGTGTCTTATTTTTCCAGTCCTTAAACAGTTATAATGGATCCAGGCTTTGAATAACTTTTGTGTCTAGATGATAATTTACAGTTCAGAGGTCAAATGTTATTTTACAAGAATAAATGAGGTGTATGTTGCTGTGAAATAACATGAATTTATTGAAAATATATTTATTTCACAAATTACAAGTTTTATAGTGTTCCATTTGATTAAGAGAACTATTAAATCTAGGACTATAGAAATGTATTTTAATGGAACACTTTATTGTAATGTTTTGGCTGTTTCTATTTGCTTACAAATGGCATTTCTGAAATGATAGATTAAGATTATAAAAATCTTTTGAAAATAGAAACATGATTAAAACCTCTACTCTGGCCATGAGACTTTATTATTTTCATATATGTGTGTATATGGATGGATATATACACATATACATGTACACACATTTTTTAATTGTATATGACAAATATACTGGGTAAGAAATTTAGCTATTCATGTGCTCATGCACTTTTTCTGCCTGCTATTTTACCACTTCTGGAAATTATGTAATATATTAAAGTAAAACACAATTGTGTCCTGTCCTAAGAACTTTTCTTCTTTGCTAACTTACTTTTAGATAATTACTTATGACTTCTGATTGCTTCAGTTGTAAGTTCTGTTTTTCGGAAGACACTTTTGATTCTTGTTTTGTCTCTGGAAGGGGCATGCAATCGGGAGGTGTAAAATGAAGCTACATCCTTCTGTACTTTGTTGATAAGGAGCTCTAAAGGACTTCTACTAAGCTTCATACAATTGAAACATTGGTTTAGTTAAACAGAACAAACAACTTTTAACTGCCACATGGTGACAATTCACTTTTTAAAAAGGGAAGACATAGCTATTTCAATACCTTTTTTAAAAAAATAGACAAAAACTATGGGCAAATTTTGAAACCTGTAAAGCTATGATGGGCCAGCAATTATAGTGAAGATTTTAAAGCTATTGACACTTTTCCCAAAATGGATATTGGATAAGAAATAGAGTCTTCAAGTAGCATATTCTTTAATGTATTTTCATTTTCTTCTTCACTGAGAATTAACAAAGTACTTTGATGTATGTCCTCAAGGCTTCTTGATTGTAATAGGAGAATAAATATTTTGAAGAGTGAGAAAAACAACTAAAAATTTCTGATTTCTCATACACTAAAAAAAAGTTTTTTTAAATGACAGCAAATTTTAAAATCATTTTCACATTTAAAATTGCCATTATCCTATAACATGACCTGAATAAATGCATGTAGAGATATTTAACTATGTGCTTTGAACTTTTCTTTCTACTGGAGCTTTTGTTCCTTACTTTTGCATGCAAAAACAAAATCTGTCCGGCATGGCACTCAGACTCATATATGTACGCTGTTTTATGTAGCTGGAAAACACTTTCTGTAATGTAGCTGAACTCAGAGAGTAGAAAAAAAAATCTTGGTACCATAATGAAATGAAACTGTATTTAAAAGCCTAAAAGAGAAAAATGAAGATTTTAATCAATAGTCAATACATATGTCTTTGATGTATGTTTACCATCATTCTATAAGTATTATCCCCAGTTTTGGCTTAAAATGGGGCAAATACAAGGGTCATTTAAGGCATGGGAGTTATTCTTTCTAGGTATGATTTGCGTATTATGGCATCTTAAAGATAAAATCTACAAATAATACTGATCAGAACTACAGATCTCTTGACAATTATTTAAATAGCCTCGATTATTACAGTTGAAGAATTCAATTTTCAAGGGGCTTATAAAACTAATGATTGACTGTGAATTGGGAATATAATTTAGTCTGCTTGCCTTTTATACAAAACTGGGTTTCAAAAGCCAAAATAATTATGCTGCCTCCTTCCAAATTTTAGCCAAAATGACGTGAGAAGTGGGAAACTGGGAGAGAAGTTGCATTGACATTGGACGTTGGGGCTCTGGCGAGAGTATTTTACTTTCAGAAACTCTGGGAAACATCTACCATTATAACAGATTGTGTAGCTTCCAAGTTCCAAAATATTTGTTACAAATAATGTCTCCAAAGAATGAAGTGGCTTTGTCAAAAGTAATTACAAATTACTTTTAATGAAATCCTAAATAAGAAGAAATTACAAATACATCAGACATTTATTTTGCCCATATGTATTTTCTACCTACGCACAAGAGTTATGTATAATACAAATCTAAGTAAGACTAAAAGATCCCCTTAAGTACTTTCAGAATAAAAGCTTCAAATAATAAGAAAACGTATGTCATGGTTTAACTGGCATACTTAAACTCCTCCTCATTCATTCTCCTTTTTAATTTAATTTAATTTATTTTACTTTAGGTTCTGGGATAAATGTGCAGAACGTGCAGGTTTGTCACATAGATATACATGTGCCATGGTGGTTCGCTGCACTTACCAATCCGTCATCTAGGTTTTCAGTTCCATATGCATTAGGTATTTGTCCTAATGCTTTCCATCCCCTTTCCCCCCACCCTGCAACAGGCCCCAGTGTGTGATGTTCCCCTCCCTGTGTCCATGTGTTCTCATTGTTCAACTCCCACTTATGAGTGAGTCATTCTCCTTTTTAATTCTAAATAACATATAGATTTGTTTCAGAAATCTGTAATGCCACAACTTAAAATCAGTGCTATGTAATATTCATAAAATGTAGGGATTTCTCCCAAAGTCACAGAGCACAGCATGAGGAGTTAGAATTTGAACTCAGGCTGTTTGAAGGAAGAGATCTTAACAATAATATTTATACTAGCTCTTGTTTTGAAATGAAATGATAAAAATTAAATTCAGAGAAATTTTGAAAACTTTCTTATTTAATAGTCTTATTTTATATATAACAAAGTAAGTTTTTTATTATTACTTTTCATAATGTAGAGCACTAACAAAAACAGCCTCCACTATGTGAGCCAGTCCTGAATGAAATAATACATATATGAAAGCTGACACTCTTGGGTAAAACATGGAATAATAATGGGGCCAGCTCTCAGAAAGTAGGAGATACAGTGGCAGCAGAATTAATGCAAAAAAGAATGTCAGGAAATAAGGAAACACACAAAACTACAAATGTGAGAAACCAGTTACAACTACAGTAGTCCCATAAAATCAGCTGTATTTTTTTAACATTAAGAAATCCTTTTAGTTACTTCCCATTACATTACTAGATACCTGAGGAAAACCCAGAATATAAAGGTAAGGCGATCAGGTAATTATCTTTAGAATCATAGTAAGAAACAGAATTTAATTTTATGTGAGACAAAATAATAAGACAAATCCTGACAATGGACTGATGAAATAATGATACTGAGACTACAGTGCTATCAGCAATGGGGGAAATAGTTTCCAACTACCACTTCACCGCCTGACCACATTGATCCACCTTAGCCTCCATTTTACCTCTAAGATGCCATGAGCCATTGGGCAAGATATACATTTGTTTAACAAATGATTGTATAGCTTAAAAGTTATAAACTTTAGCATTCAAAACAAGTGGAAATATCGCTTCCTATTATCTCAGTTCCTAAATGAGAAATCCAGGCCAACCATATGCAGAGAAGGATTATCTTCGAAGAGTATCTATACCATACTTTTTCCCAAAACAAAAATCAATATTGTTCAAAGTCTGGGAAGTGTCACAGAGAAGTGGGGTAGCTTCTAACAGTTACCAGGAATTGCCAGGAAGTTCCTTATTACAAAAGTGTACTTTTGATGTTAGTTGCATGTTGCCACCTAAAGAAGAAAATTTCTTTAGGTGGCAACATGCAACTAACATCAAATAAATTAATTTAGAGTCTGGAGAGGAGATTTCTGCTGCCAGCATGTATCTTCTAAAAGCAAGTCACTTCTCTTATAAAATGTTTAGGTACATGTACACACAGACACAGACACACACACACACACACACACACACACAACTTAGCTTCCTAACCAAAGTTGTTTCTGTAATTTCTTCAAGTTCAAATTCATTTATTATTATCTGTGTCAGGAGTCATTTTTGTTGACACAGTTTTGTGCTTTTTTAATCTTTAAATATTGCTGAGAGTGAAAGATAGAGAAACAATAATATATGGGCAATTATGTCTAATCTGGTCACAACTGCTCATGTGTACAGTGATGCTAACTCATGATTATTTTTCCTATTTTACTCAGCAAGGAAGTAGAAAATGAAATTCAAATTGAGACCTATCTCTTATTCGGTTGAACGCTAGGAAAGAAAACTGCCAAATCATTAAATAGTGTGGTATGAGTACAGTATTTGGGTAAATTGTGAGCACAAAGAGGTGGAATAAAGATGAAGTAACTCTGTTGAATTTCAAACTTAGCTGTTTTAAAAGGACAATCATGTTTTCAGAAAACTACAGAAAGTAGTTTATTCTGAACAAAGCTCTGAATAAATGAAAATTGTGCTATAAAATTTCCTTCTCTTTGCAATTCTTCTCAAGATGTCCAGTGCTGTTGACTTTCTTTCTCACTCCTCTGCTGATGACTGCTTCCTTACATGGGTCTGATTTGGTCTGCCTAACTCCTCATGACACTGGCCTTTCATTTTTGTTTTTATATTAACATTTATTTAGTGTTAACTGTATGCCAGGAATATAGTAAAAGTTGTATGTGACATATGTCCCTACTTTGTAATAGATCTATTATTTGGAATGCCAGGATTATTTAGAATTCTAGGAATTACTGGTGTTTGTAGTGTCCAGGCCCACAAGGTCGGTGGGTTTTTCTCCCCGTGTGTGGAGACGAGAGACCGTAGAAATAAAGACACGAGACAAACAGATAAAAGACAGCTGGGCCTGGGGGACCACTACCACAAAGACGCGGAGACTGGTAGTGACCCCGAATGCCTGGCTGCGCTGTTATTTATTGGATACAAGGCAAAGGGGAAGGGGAAGGAGTGTGTGTCATCTCCAGTGATTGACAAGGTCACATGAGTCATGTATCCACTGGACAGGGGACCCTTCCTTGCCTGCCTGGCAGCCGAGGCAGAGAGAGAGGGAGGGAGAGAGACAGCTTATGCTATTATTTCTGCATATCAGAGACGTTTAGTACTCTCACTGATTTTGCTACTGTTATCTAAAAGGCAGAGCCAGGTGTACAGGATGGAACATGAAAGCGGACTAGGAGCTGACCACTGAAGCGCGACATCACAGGGAAATGGTCAGGCCTCCAGATAACTGTGGGCGGGCCTGACTCATGTCAGGCCCTGCACAAGAGGTGGAGGAGTAGAGTCTTCTCTAAACTCCCCAGGGGAAAGGGAGAGTCCCTTTCCCGTTCTGCTAAGTAGCGGGTGTTTCTCCTTGGCACTGACGCTACTGTTAGACCACAGTCTGCTTAGCAAGGGACATCTTCCCAGACGCTGGTGTCTTCCCAGGCGCTGGCATTACTGCTAGACCAAGGAGCCCTCTGGTGGCCCTGCCCAGGCATAACAGAAGGCTCACGCTCTTGTCTTCTGGTCACTTCTCACTATGTCCCCTCAGCTCCTATCTCTCTATGGCCTGGTGTTTCCTGGGTTATGATTATAGAGTGAGGATTATTATAATATTGGAATAAGGAGTAATTGCTACAAACTAATGAATAATGATATTCATATAAAATCATATCTATGATCTATATCTAGTATAATTATTCTTATTTTATATATTATACTGGAACAGCTCGTGCCCTCGGTCTCTTGCCTCGGCACCTGGGTGGCTTGCCGCCCACAGTATTAAAGTTATTTAACTTCTTTAAGATGTCAGAACAGGTAAGTAATAGTGCCTGATATTTGAATCAAGTTCTTTTTAATTCTGAACTTATATATTTTTGAAAGCTATACAGTCTCTCTCACGTGTACAGTGGTGTTAAATCATAATTATGTATCTCTTGCTCTCTTCTTTACCTTCTTCTTTTTTTCTTCCCTCTCCTTCTCCCTTTCTCTCTCTCCTTTTGAGCTCCTCCTCCTCCTCCTTTCTTGTTAATCTTTATCATTTCTGTGCCACTAAATGCTTGATTTTTCTGCTTGCCAACCCAGTAATTTAAAAGATCTGCCTAATAGCACAAACGGGTTGACTATACTTTCTAGATTCACATTTCTTCTGTTCACAAGGCAAACTAGATTGAGACTAAAATTGCTTAGTCCTAATTCCAAGTTCCTTGAAAAAGAGCTTAATTGTTTGGAGATGGTAAACTCATTCTACAGGTGATGTTTATCTTTTTTTGTTTTCTTTTGTTTTTTGTTTTCTTTTCTTTTTTTTTTTTTTTTTTTTTGCTTTTCTCATTTGGTGATTTGAGTCTATCATGTGACATGTATTTCTCTTCCAACTATTCATTCAAGACATTTCAGTTTATAAATTTTTGCATAAATGAGCAGCATGGAAAGTCCTGAACACAAATCTTTCTGTCTATGCCAAATCCTAATACATGGGGCCAAGCCCCCCTACCCTCACCTGGTTTATTTCAGGTCTCTCTCCTACTTTTATCTCTGCATATATTTGGAATTGCCATCTCTCCTCATGAGCTTCAGGGCCATCAGTGAGTAGAAAAGTCATGATATATTTCACAACTGCCACCTATAAATTCTGATACAGATAACAGTCTTGTGGAGATCTGCTTAATTGGAAGTAGTATATGGGAAGATGGGAATATCTGACTCTGATCATAACTCAACCTCTAGGCCTTAGTTCCCACAGCTTAGAATGATTAAATTCAGGTTCCTAAGGTTCTATTTAACTCTAACATTCCATGTATAATATATATGTCACATGTATTTGCTAAGTTCGTCATCTTCTTATTTCCTTAACAATTGACCTAATTCCATCCGAAACACTTATGGGAATATCTCAATTTGACATAAGAAAATATTCTACTAACTTTTATCAAACACCTAAATAAAAATTAACACATTAAGTCCTCAACATTGTTGATAGGTTTTTGGAAAGTTTGACTTTAAGTAAAATGATGTATAGCAGATCCTCAAATGCAGTCATTTTCTAAGAAATTAGCTTTGTTATTTATTTCCCTTGAAGTCACAGTTACCAAGAACCTATTGATGACCTTAATTGAGGACTTATTATATTACAAAACATATCCGTAATGAAGGAAGTATATTGTAAAGTAGATAATAAAAGTTAATAATCAAATTCAGTTAAGTGTGTTCACAAAGCTTGAACAATTTACACTTCATACAATTTACACTTTATACAGTCTGGCAAGGCACACACACCCCAACCCCCCATATTATCTTTATGCTCCAGAATATTCAGCAATTTACTCTTAGGCTCGTTTCTATCACTTTCTAGCTCTGCCCTAAACATATAATTACTGGACTAAGTAGCTGTCTTATTTCTCAAAGCTAGCCTTCACATAGAACATTTCCTTTATATTAGAATCAAGCAGAAAAGCTTATCTGACTCACATGCACAGAATTCTTAGCTCTACCACTGACTTTGAGAACCCTACAAACTGTGAAGCTGCCTATCTCTCTATTTTACAATGAAACTATATTTTAGAGCTTTTGCTTGGTCCACTGAAAGAGAAACAAACTCTACTTTCCTTCGCTGAAGATAGCCATCCTTCAGGTTGCTACAACCTCGCAGACATCTCTTGGCTCTCTTTATTGTTGGCTGCCAAGACCTGAGGTTAAAGATGAAGACAATTATATCATGGAGAATTTTAGTTTTTGCATAAGGTTAACACAATTTACAGAGAATTCAATGTTATTATTGAGTTCATTTTAAAGTAGTAAATTTACACTATACTTATATATGTAATTGGAATCCCTTCTTCACAATGTGTAGGAGAAGAGATGAAACACCTGTTTTCTCTAGTTCAGTATGTTCTTTCTACATTAATGACAAATAGCATCAAAGAATGTTTTTCAGCCATTTTAGAAATTTTAGCACTAATTCTTGTATCCACCCAAGCTATTACATTTTAATATACCAACATGGACAACCAGTTCCTACCAGGGCCTTAGAAAGCTGTATATAATAAATAACTTGAGAGCAGACATGGCATTGATAATCTAAAACAGCTAGATAAATTACAGTAACAACATGAGAGTTCATTTGTAAATATTTGGACATTTGAACTTCATTACTTATTTATTTTATTTTATTTTTTGAGATGGAGTCTTGCTGTGTCCAGGCTGGAGTGCAGTGGCACAATCTCAGCTCACTACAACCTCCGCCTCCCAGGCTCAAGCTATTCCCCTGCCTCAGCCTCCCAAGTAGCTGGGACTACAGGTGAGTGCCACCACGCCCAGCTAATTTTTGGTATTTTAGTAGAGACAGAGTTTCACCATATTGGCGAGGATGGTTTTGATATCATGACCTTATGATCCTACCTCGGCCTCCCAAAGTGCTGGGATTACAAGCTTGAGAAGAGCTTCATTTCCATTCTCTGCCCAGTTATTAAATGAGCTCTTTCAGACTTCGTAAGCTGTGGGGAAACTGGTGGTCTTGTTGGCTGGAATACACTAATTAACAAATTGCCCCCAGGGATATATTTTGGATCCTTAAACACTAAATAACGTAGATCTTTTAGTACTGGGGTTACTGTATCAACATGCTATGTTTACTGTGAAGATTATTTAATTGTACCTTCTAAAGAAAATTTTAACTTCACTGTGTTACTGTTTACATAATTATTAGAAATAAATGTTAATCTTGACAGACATCTTAGGGACACAGAAATTGGATTTTTTTCAAATATCTTCATTCATAATTCCTAGGTTTAAGTGTAAATTCACTTATACATAAACAAACAAAATATTTTATGTCACATACTCCATAGAGATAAAATCTAAGTGAATGACTCATTACTATGTAAATATGATTAATTATATTGTACCTAAAAAGAAAAAAAAGTCAGGAACTGTACTTTCAGAAGATGGCATTATTATTAGAAAAATAAGATGTTTATATACAGAAATTTACAAAAAGTGGCAGTATAAAGTTATGATAAAATGTGTTTATTTTGGTGGAAAATGCTGTGAGAATTCAAAGAAAGGAAAGACAATTTAGTGGGGACAAATAGTTTTAAAAAATTAATTAATATATTTAAAATATTAGCCTCTGTTTTATATAAATCATGGAATTTTTTGCAAGTTTTTGGTAAAATCATAAAATTCCTTTTAAAGACTAAGTGTCCGAACTTTCTTTACAGGGATAATTATAATTGCTGGTATCAAATGTTCACCCTTTCCAAACAGCTATATGACAGTAATTTATGCTTTACTTTCATATTGAGGAACTAGATTCTTGTTCTTTGTTAGGTCCATAACTTTCATGTTTCCAGGATTGTTCCAGCCTAGTATTTTGTAAAATATTCATAATTTAATTTGATTTAGTTAACTGAATACTGGGCTAATCACTGCCTTTAAAATGCTATTTCACCATCAAGTACATTAAAGAGACTACTGGAGAATGAAGAGTGGTCTCTGGATTGACCCTCAATTGTTATGATATCTATGGGGTTTTAGTTCTATGTCAGCTTCATTTTTGAAGCCTAAGAGGAAAGTAATAGAAATGCAATTACATGGCTAACCCACTCAGGTTAAAAGTATTTTTCAGAGATAATGGAGAATAGAGATGGGCATGATTGACCTTCCTGGAGGGTACTACTGGTCAGGCTCTATTTAAAGTATGAATCTAGCCATCAACCATCTGCTCTCCTGATCTTTGTATAGACCACAGAATCTATACCAGTCTCTTCACAGGAAAAAAAAAAAATAGGCTCAATGGATGTTATATTGTCACAATTGTTTTTCCTTTTGCTTTAAATTGAAAACAGATGGGTAGAACCATTTATCAGCTCATTAAATTCTAAGATGGGGTGACAGTTGACAGAGAAGCATCACATCAATAGCCAAAAAGTAACATCAAGTAGATGTAGAAACCTACACATTAGGACAGATACGAATGTGAAGAAAACTGTGGCTTGGATCCTCTCAGCCTGCATTTAAGTTAATTCTCTAGATCCTCTGTGCACTGCTTGAGACACCTCATTCTTTTTACGGTTTAGAGGCACACTGTCTAATATGGTAGACACTAGCTACATGTAGCTATTAAGCAGTTGAAATGTGGCTAGTGCATCTTAGAAACATATACTTAATTTTATTTAATTTTAATTAAATAAAAAGTGTTAATTCAATCTGGCAAATTTTAATTTATATTTAAAATAATGTGGGCATGTGAATCTACTTCTTAAAATATAAATTTTATAAAATCTAAATACAAATCAAATGTTTGATCTCAGCTGAAAATTGTATGTTCCAAGACATACTGTAAGTGTAAAACACATACCAAATTAAAAATTAATAATATAAAAAATGGAGTGTATCATTTAAAATGTGTATCTTGATTAAATGATAAAATATAATATTTTGGACATTGGATTAAACAAAATATATTATTAAAGTTAATTCTCTAAACATGTATAATACATTTGTGGCTTTATATTCTATCGTACAACTGTGGTTTCCGTCTTTATATAACTCTTCCCTAAGCAATCTGTCACAACTCTCAATCTTTGAATCTGTTCTTGACTGTTTCTCACATTTCTTTACATTATCAGGCCCTGATGATGAGGCATTTACTCTTTTGATAATTGTCAACATGGCTTAAGCAACACTGCATATAATTCCCCATACTTACCAGAGTGTAAACTACTGTCCGGTATTAAGGAAACTTTTAAAAAGTAACTACCTACCTAACAGTCTTATTCTGTTTTAAAAACAAGACCACAGATTAAGGACAATCTACTGGTGACTTCTGCTTGTATAACATTTGTTACAACATTCCCAATTAAAATTTTTCTATGTCAGTTTATGGGGAGAATGAAAAGAACAATTTCTCAATAGCCTTAACAATAGTGAGATATATATATATATATTTAAAAATAGCTCTACTAATTTAAAACAAATATCATCAGAGTATCTGCTATATATAAGCACAGGGCAAGTATCCAGTATATAAATAGACTAAGTCTCAGTGATACGGACGGGAGACAGGGAAACACTGGGTAGAAGAAGGAAGTTCCCTGGCAAAGGCCCTACCCCCAAGCCTGAAGACCCATGGCCCTAAGTGAGGTCAGGTATTTCTGTTTTTGTGCTCCCAAAGTTGCCTTTTGGTCAATCCTCCTCCCACCCACCCATTCTGCCTCCATACAAACCTGAAACCTTAGTGGGCACAGACACAAGTGGCTGAACGTTGAGAGGAGCAGAGGAACCAGCAGACACCAACAGATGAGCAGACCAGTGACAGCAGAATGACGCAGATGCCAAGGGGAGTTCAGCCAGGGGCAGTCAGAGGAGAGTCCAATTGCTGGATGGCTCCATTCCAGGGGAAGATCACCTTCCCAGTCTGTCCCACTTTCCAGCTTCCCATCCATCTCCCTGAGAGACACCTCTACCACTCGATAAAACCTCACACTCATCCTTCAAGTCCATGTGTGATGAGATTCTTCTGGTACACTGGGCAAGAACTCCAGATACAGAAAGCTGTCACACTGGCCGTCTTCCCTTGGGATAAAGCAGAGGGTCTGTTGAGCTGATTAACACAAGCCATCAGCAGATGGCAAAGCTGAAAGAGTGTACTTTAACACATGCCCACTTGGGCTTCGGCAGTTGCAGATATCCACTCCTAGAAGCTGTCACAGCGCTGGAGCCCAGAAAACTTCCCCACCACCTCTGCGCCTAGCCATTGCATGCTCCCCCTAGCAGTTTGAGCAACTGAGTGACCAAAGGAGCCAGTCACACCCCTATCACACGTCCTGCCAGAGAAATGAGGGAGCTCTCCCATTTTATCAGGACCTGATATAGAGGAGTTTACAAATAAGTGAATGAGTAGTCACCATCAGGTATAAGTACTATGATGGAAAGAACTGTGAGTGCTAAAAGACAACATCCTCAAAAAGGTGCAAAGTAAATTTCAGAAAACAATTATTAAATAACAGGTGCCGAGAGATAGAGATGTGTGCTGATGATGAAAAATACTAAACAAGGCAATATTCCTGCCTTCGCTGTTTATACTTGGCAATAGAAAAGGCCAATCTATGAATAAATGACTTAGTATTATAAATTATAGTATGAATAAATGGCTATAGTACTACAGATACTATAAATATAAATTGCCATTATTCATAAGAGCTAGGGAACAGAGAGCTTTGATGTCACCAAGAATAGACATTCTCTCCCAGGCAGAAGGAACATCACCAGTGAAGTTTGTGAAGTGATATAACCTGGCAGCTTCAGATATGCATTAGCCCTGGAAAGCTGCATATGGGGATATGAGGGAGGTTATGGGCACACACTGTTTGCAGAAAGCTTGTATCTTTATCCCGATGGTTATGGGGAGGCAGCCTTATTCTGGGAGCCATGGAAGTCTACTAAAAAGTAATAATAATAGTAATAGGACCTTCAGATTCCTTTTTACTCTGCCAGCAAACCCCAGTTACATTTATTTACTGAAACAAAACTAGTAATAATAGGACCTTCAGAGTCCTTTTTAATCTGCCAACGGACTCCAGTTACATTTATTTACTGAAACAAAACTACTAGAAAATTCTTGGTGAGTACATTTATGAGTTCTGGGCAGAATGCACTTTTGAAAAGCAGTATACAAAATGTTTTCATTCTCCTGAGATAAACATATCTCCCTGAGTAATCACTGCTCATTATTGGAATTCACAATAATGACAGTAACTAAAAAGCTGAACTCAATTTAGGCAATTAGACATGATATTAAGGCAACATTCTGAAATTGAGCCTCCATTTTTAAGTGCTCTTAAAAACTATACAATGATGGTAATTATAAAAAGCTTCATGATATACCCTTTTAAATAATCTATAAAGCGTTTTAGTGTCATTAGCATTCTGGATGGTGACAGTTCCCAATCAAATATGCATTCCAACTGGAAGCTATGATTGCCATCATCTGTACTCACAACTCTCTTCTACACAATATATTGGTCATTGAAGGTTCATGAATTGACTGTCTGAAGACACAATTTGGGAAGCATTTTCAGCAATGTAAAATCCTTAACTGTGTCTGTGTAACATTTTACTTCTCAAGGCTTCAGTGACTGAAAATTAAAAATGAAAGAGAAACATATTCATTTATAATAATAAATATTTGCATTAATAATAAAGTCATTGATATGAACAATTGATATGAAATCTAACATACCAATCAGTAAAATTGTGTTGGCCATGGTTGTAAAACAATACAACTTCTAAATTAGTATTTAATCAAACTAAACAATACTCAGAGGGTATAGGAACTTAAAAATGAGTAGAATCTATATTTGTAGTTGCTTATATCACCCTTGCCAATAAGTGTACCAATTTTTGTATTTTTTTGATTCAAGAATCTGTAATAATGTTTTTATTTTATTTCAAATTAGAAATAACTTTTTTTTCTTTTTTTTTTTTTTTGGAGATGGAGTCTTGCTTTGTCGCCCAGGCTGGAGTGCAGTGGCAAGCTCCACCTCCCGGGTTCACGCCATTCTCCTGCCTCAACCTCCCGAGTAACTGGGACTACAGGCGCCCGCCACCACACCCGGCTAGTTTTTTGTATTTTTTAGTAGAGATGGGGTTTCACCGTGTTAGCCAGGATGGTCTCGATCTCCTGACCTCGTGATCTGCCCGTCTCGGCCTGCCAAAGTGCTGGGATTACAGGCATGAGCCACGAGCCACCGCGCCCAGCCAGAAATAACTATCTTAACCTGACCAAGGTACAAGAATCAAATTCTGTTTCATTCATTTGTGGAAAGTTTTCATTTTAAACAATATTTTAAATTTAAAAATATAAAATATTTTAAGTTTGCCAAGGTATTTACGAGTTAAGAATTAATAGACATTTATTTTTATGTGGATCACTTGTCTCACGCTATTCAATCATTGATTCATGAGTTTCACATGGATTTTGAAGAACCCTTCTATGAAGGGAAATACGATGTTCAAACTGTATTTAAAAGCATTCAAATACTCTCAAAAAGACATAGGAGAAATAACATTTCACTTTGTGTTATCCAATATATATGTTACCCAATATATGTGCTAGTAATACAAAATTACCCTTAAAGAAGTGACCAATGTTCCAAAACAATATGAGAAAAGTTGTGTGTGCTTTCCTTATAGCAGCACAACTTTAAAAATTTGACTATTAATTCTAAGATGTGCCCTGTGCTCACTGCCCCCTGGGAAATAATTCCCCTGCTTGGAGTATGAGTAGAACCTTGCACTTTTTCCAAAGAAAATAATACAACAAGGATGTAATTAAGATCCCCAGTCATTTGACCTTGAGTTAATCAAGAAAATTATCTCGTGGGGGGGCTTGGCCTAATCCGTGGAAGCCTTAAATAAGAGAGTCCTTACATTCTAAGAGGTAACATTCAAAGCAGCAGAGATCCTCTCTCTACAATACTAGCTTTGAAGAAGCAAGCTGTAATAAATTACATAGCTACAAAGAAATGAATTCTGCCAATCATCCTAGGGAGTTTAGAAAGGCATCATTTTCTGAGTCTCCAAATGAGAATGCAACACAGCTGATGGCTTGCTTTCTGGCTTACGAGGCCCTGAGAAGAGGACTCAGAACTGTTTAATTACATTAAGAAGATTTTAGTGCCAAAAAGCACAAGAGATTTTGTGTTTGCTACCACTAAAAGATTTTTAATTTATAGCCACCAGTGATTTTTAATCATTTACAAATTATATTATATCAGAAAAGTTATTCCACCTCTCTGTGCCTACACTATATTAATTGTACAATTACAAAAATAACATGTAGTACCTGTCTCATATGGGTAGGAATAGTTTTTCTGTTTTGCTGTTTAAAATCTAGTAGTGTATGTGGAAGATATTTTCACTGTGACATTTTGATTGACCTTTTCTTTTGTATTTGAGGCAGATATACTATCTGGGAAGGCAGTGGCTCTACGCTCTTGATTATCTAACTTTGGTATAAGAAACACTTTCTGGTACTTGTTAAAAATGATGAACCAGGGATTTCTGGCTTCCATTTACAATGCTGATAGCTAAAAAAACATAGCTATTGCACTTAAAAATCCAAACAACAATTTCAAATTTATAAATGTTCTTCATCCCTGTAAGAAAGCTGATGTCATAGATGAGAAATTAACCTGAAATTTAGGGAAGAATGGCTGCTTCCAGAGATAGATGGGATATGGACACTGGCTTCTTTGGAGCAGGCATTGTCAAATATTAGTAAGAAAAAAAATAGCCAAAATTTTGATGGAGTGCTGAAGGCTGAGTTTGGATTAGCATAACGATAAAGAACCCCTGGGGGTGGTTGTCAAAAGATTTCTTAAGCATTCACAGGCTTTTCTCTTTTTTTTTTTTTTATTATTATACTTTAAGTACTAGGGTACATGTGCACAATGTGCAGGTTTGTTACATATGTATATTTGTGCCATGTTGGTGTGCTGCACGCATCAACTCGTCAGCACCCATCAAGTCATCATGTACGTCAGGTATAAATCCCAATGCAATCCCTCCCCCCTCCCCCCTCCCTATAATAGGCCCTGGTGTGTGATGTTCCCTTTCCCAAGTCCAAGTAATCTCATTGTTCAGTTCCCACCTCTGAGTGAGAACATGCGGTGTTTGGTTTTCTGTTCTTGTGATAGTTTGCTGAGAATGATGGTTTCCAGCTGCATCCATGTCCCTACAAAGGATACAAACTCATCCTTTTTTATGGCTGCATAGTATTCCATGGTGTATATGTGCAACATTTTCTTAATCCAGTCTGTCACTGATGGACATTTGGGTTGATTCCAAGTCTTTGCTATTGTGAATAGTGCCACAATGAACATATGTGTGCATGTGTCTTTATAGCAGCATGATTTATAATCCTTTGGGTATATACCCAGTAATGGGATGGCTGGGTCATATAGTACTTCTAGTTCTAGATCCTTGAGGAATTGCCATACTGTTTTCCATAATGGTTGAACTAGTTTACAATCCCACCAACAGTGTAAAAGTGTTCCTATTTCTCCACATCCTCTCCAGCACCTGTTGTTTCCTGACTTTTGAATGATTGCCATTCTAACTGGTGTGAGATGGTATCTCATTGTGGTTTTGATTTGCATTTCTCTGATGGCCAGTGATGACAAGAATTCATTCATGTGTCTGTTGGCTGTATGAATGTCTTCTTTTGAGAAATGTCTGTTCATATCCTTTGCCCACTTTTTGATGGGGTTGTTTGTTTTTTTCTTGTAAATTTGTTTGAGTTCTTTGTAGATTCTGGATATTAGCCCTTTGTCAGATGAGTAGATTACAAAAATTTCTCCCATTCTTTAGGTTGCCTGTTCACTCTGATGGCAGTTTCTTTTGCTGTGCAGAAGCTCTTTAGTTTAATTAGATCCCATTTGTTAATTCGGGCTTTTATTGCTGTTGCTTTTGGTGTTTTAGACATGAAGTCCTTGCCCATGCCTATGTCCTGAATGGTATTACCTAGGTTTTCTTCTAGGGTTTTTATGGTATTAGGTCTAACATTTAAGTCTCTAATCCATCTTGAATTAATTTTCATATAAGGAATAAGGAAAGGATCCAGTTAAGGCTTTCTACTTATGGCTAGCCAATTTTCCCAGCACCATTTATTAAATAGGGAATCCTTTCCCCATTTCTTGTTTCTCTCAGGTTTGTCAAAGATAAGATGGCTGTAGATGTGTGGTATTATTTCTGAGGACTCTGTTCTGTTCCATTGGTCTGTATCTCTGTTTTGGTACCAGTACCATGCTGTTTTGGTGACTGTAGCCTTGTAATATAGTTTGAAGTCAGGTAGTGTGATGCTTCCAGCTTTGTTCTTTTGACTTAGGATTGTCTTGGCAATGTGGGCTCTTTTTTGGTTCCGTATGAACTTTAAAGTAGCTTTTTTCCAATTCTGTGAAGAAACTCACTGGTAGCTTGATGGGGATGGCATTGAATCTATAAATTACCTTGGGCAGTATGGCCATTTTCACAATATTGATTCTTCCTATCCATGAGCATGGAATGTTCTTCCATTTGTTTGTGTCCTCTTTTATTTCGCTGAGCAGTGGTTTGTAGTTCTCCTTGAAGAGGTCCCTCCATCCCTTGTAAGTTGGATTCCTAGGTATCTTATTCTCTTTGAAGCAATTGTGAATGGAAGTTCATTCATGATTTGGCTCTCCGTTTGTCTGTTACTGGCATATAAGAATGCTTGTGATTTTTGCACATTAATTTTGTATCCTGAGACTTTGCTGAAGTTGCTTATCAGCTTAAGGAGATTTTGGGCTGAGACGATGGGGTTTTCTAAATATACAATCATGTCATCTGCAAACAGGGACAATTTGACTTCTTCTTTTCCTAACTGAATACCCTTGATTTCTTTCTCTTGCCTGATTGCCCTAGCCAGAACTTCCAACACTATGTTGAATAGGAGTGGTGAGAGAGGGCATCCCTGTCTTGTGCTGCCAGTTTTCAAAGGGAATGCTTCCAGTTTTTGCCCATTCAGTATGATATTGGCTGTGGGTTTGTCATAAATAGTTCTTATAATTTTGAGATACAATCTATCAATACCGAATTTATTGAGAGTTTTTAGCATGAAGGGCTTTTGAATTTTGTCAAAGACCATAGGCTCTTCTCTACAGATATAACTATATGCTCAAGAAAGTTTGAAAGCAGCTGACAGTTGTGAGAAGGGGGTCTTTCAAGGTTTAGGCATGAAGGGGGAAGTAGCAGGCTTTGCAGGAAAAGTTTGTGGTCCACCTGGATCAATTTTTCCTTCCTATCTTATGATAAAAGCCTCAAACTGCTGGGAGAAGCACAACAAACTTTTTTGTTGGTGTTTATTGTTTTATTTATTTTTAATAGGTAACTAGGAAAACTCACTGGAGCTGGAATTATGGCACATTAAAGCAAAATATTCCGCGACTTAACAAGGGTCAAAAATACATGCTGGACCCACACTGATAGTGAAGGCCAGACAGGTTCACTAGGAGGAGTCCATGCCTAAGAGCCAAGTAAATACACAGTGCTTACTTAAGACAAAATCCAAACGCCAGAAAACACCCACACCTCCCACAACCAGGCTTGTAAGTGTCAAGTAATTTATAAGTAGTGGCTGCTTTTTGCTGGGAGCAGGCATGGAGAGAAATCTTAGAGTCTTGGTGCTGTTCTTCTTTATGTCAGTCTCAACTTTCTCCATCCATCATCCGTACTGCTGCTAGCATCGTAAGTTTATCAATGTAAATTTAATCATTTTTTTCCTTTAAAACTGTTAAAGTTGATTATATGAATTGGGTCATTCTTGTTATGCCCAATTAGATCAGAGTCGAGGGGCTGGGGGAAAAATAATCACATAGCACCAGCTTCAATAATTGAATTTTCTGCAAGCCCAACTGCCGTAACAGCCTGCTAGTAACTGCTGAAGCAACCTGAAATAGAAGTGACTCTAAGTCTAGGGCCTGCCAGCTCCCAAAAGCTTACCTAGAGAGTCAATAAGCTTTCTTTCAAAACAATATATAACATATCTCTTTATGATAAAACTCGCAGCTTTCTTTTTATTCTTGAAACGTATTGAAGACATCCCAGGCCTGTGTGTATGCCCTAAACTGCAATTCTGTGATTACAAATTAAATGCTTAATTTAGAGATTAGTCTCTAGATTTTACTCTGACATTGACAAAACCAACCAAATGTTCATAAGATCACACCCAAATTTGTGTAGGTCTGTCTTTACATTGAACTTCAAGCTTCTTCAGAAAACAAGATGATGTTTTATATATTCTGAGCATGTTTTTATATTCAATGTTTTCAGAAAGTATCATGTCAACATATACATTTAACATGATGTGTGTGTCTGTGTTTTCCTCTCTGAAAGCTAATGTTAAATGTATGGAACGGTTTAAAAACAATGATAGGTCTTGGATTCAGCAGTATCATAGAATCAAGATAAATATTTTTATATCTATAAAGCTTAATACAGTGTCTAGCACAGCCAGGCACCATCCAAACTATTTACTGACTCAAGTGAAATGTATCTCATTCAACCGAATGGAGCTGGGCTTTTGTGGGAGGAATGGTAAGGTTAAAAACACAGAGGAAATCTAAAGGACTGCTAGATTTTGAGGGAGCTCAGAAGTGGCAATAGCTGCAGAATAAGGGAATAAGGTCGGCAGATGGTAGGAAGTGGGAAAATGACTGAAACAGAAAAATATTAAAGGCAGCCAAGTAAAGGTCTAAAATCAAACACTACTTTAAAATGATTATAATTTCATAGTTCTTCGAATTCTAATGACTGAGCAGAGTGGGGGTCTCAGAGCTAAGAATTATTTTGCCACAGGTCTACTATTTCAACAATTACAGATTGCTGACACCAGCCAGACTGTTGTCATGAATATTATTGCATACTGAATTGTAAACACTTTACCACTGTGAAAAATTGCTGGAAAGAACATTTCATTAGCAGTGCACATTACTAAAAAATGAGCTCAGCAATATTAGAAGTCGAGGACTTCTTTTAATAAGATAATTTTTATGCACATAAAAGAGAATTCTATTATCAACAAACACACAGAAAACAAACAAAAATGCGTCTGAAATGCCCTCTAAAACAAGCAAAAATTGATAAATATCCTGTTTATATGCTAAAAGAATTACATTCTTTTATTTATTTATTTATTTATTTTCTGAGGAGGAGTCTCGCTCTGCCAACCGGGCTGTATTGCAGTGGCATGATCTCGGCTCGCTGCAACCTCCACCTCCAGGGTTCAAGCAATTCTGCCTCAACTTCCTGAGCAGCTAGGATTACAGGTGCCTGCCACCACACCCAGCTAATTTTTGTATTTTTAGTAGAGACGGGGTTTCACCATGTTGGCCAGGCTGGTCTTGAACTCTTGACCTCGTGATCTGCCTGCCTCGCCCTCCAGAAGTGCTAGGATTACAGACGTTAGCCACAGCACCCAGCCAAGAATTACATTATTAAATAAAAGCCTCAAGCAGTTCCTTTTCTAATATAATTTTCTGTTCACAATTTACACTTGAAAATTGTTACATGTTTAACATATCAACTTCGCATTGCTCTTCGTGTGGTATTTCCACATTTAAATATGTAATACTATTACTTTCAAATAATTCATTTCGTATTTTAGTAAACACAATGCTTTTATCACTGTTTCTGCTTTTGAATGTCAATAAAATCACAACTTAGAAAAGCTGAAGAGTAATGTAACATCTAAATAATAATGCGAAGTATGAGACAAGTGTTTAAAAACAGGTACATACATATTTAATCAAATAAAATCATAAGTTCCCTGTGTGAGCAAAAAAGCAAGGAACAAATGGGCAAATACAAGCAACCTGTAGTCTGAGACGAATCCTATACTTTTTATTTAACAAGAATTAATCAAACTGCTTCATTTTTAATTAACTATTTTTGTTACTTAAAAATTCTATTTTTGTCAAAAGTTAGAATTCCATGAACTGTTAACAGATGGGCTACAGTGAAAAGGGTTAGTTTAAAACACTAGTTTGGAATTCTCTGGATTAAACAAAATTAAGTATTGCAAAAATTCCCCATGTTTTCAATGTGCTCAGAGTTTGGTGGGTGTCTCAAAGGAGTATGTTGTACGTAGGGCTTTGCACTTTATTTAACAAAACAATTGGTCTTATTTTCAAGTAGTATTTTATTAAAAACTAAAATGTTATTTTAGAAATACCAAGCTACAGGAGTTCTGATTTTTAACCATTCCGTGTATCTGTTGCTGGAAATACTTAAAATAAACTATATGTTGAACATTTAAGGAGAGCTGAAATGGGTGACATGATGAGAGTAGTTATCGATAATAAATGAGGTTACCCTTCTAGCACCATCATTGACCTGTATAGTCATGGAGTTAGAACAGAGCTTATAATAAAAAAGGCACATCAAGGAAAGCTTCCATGTGTAAGAAATTCTCAAAAACTAGAGGTCTAGTTAAAGTCTTACATGAAAGACAAACAAGGATTTGGGACAGGAAGAATATATATCACAGTGGAAAATAAAGAAATACTGAGGTGTAAGTCTAACAAAATATGGAAGATTTGTATGCTAAAACCTGTACAATACGAATGAACATAATCAAAGATGACTTAAGTAAATGAAGAGACATACCCTATTCATGAACTGTATTCATGGATGGCAATTCTCCACAAACTAATATATGGGTTTAATCTTTATCGCAATCCCATCATGGTGTCCAATTGGTGCAATACCATTTGCTGAAAAAAATATTCTTTTTTTTTCCATTTAATTATGTGTTTTCCATTATCAAAAATAAGTTAGGTATATTTGTGTGAGTCTGTTTTGTGGTTACCTCTTTTGTTCCATTGATCTATACATCTATTCCTCTGCTAATGGCATACAGTATTGACTACTCTATCTTCTTAGTTGCACAATAAAATGAATCTCAACCTCAATCTCACATTATACCCAAACTAACACAAAATAGTTGATGAAGTTAAATTTAAAACTATAAAACAAAAAAATAGAGAAAATCTTTGAGATCTGTCATTTAGCATATAGACCTTAGACTTGAAGATCAAAGCATAATGTATAGAAGAAATAGTTATATACTGGACTTCATCAAAATTAAAATGTTTTGCTTCTCATAAGACCCCACTGACATCATTAAAAAACAGGCTACAGAGTGAGAAACAGTATTTGCAAGACTTGTAGCCCATAAACTATATAGCTTTTTTTTTTTAACTCAATAACGAAACAATTGGAAAAACAGGAAAAAGATTTGAAGAGCCATTTCACCAGAGAGGATATACAAATGGCAAATAAACACATGAAAAGATTGTCAACATTATGCAAATTGCAAATAAACACATGAAAAAGTTATCAACATTATCAGCCATTAGAGAAATACAAACTTAAACCACAATGAAATTTCTCTGTATACTTATCAGAATGTCTAAAACAATTTATAGTGACAACACCAAATGCTCACAAGGAGGTAGAGAAACAAATCATTCATACATGCTGGTGGGAATGGAGAATAATATGGCCACTCCTGAAAAGTTCAAGTTTCCTACAAAATTAAGCACACACTACCATATGATTCATCATATGCACTTTTGAGTATTTTTTACATATAAAACATGTTCACACAAACATTTTAATGCAGATATTTATAGCAACTTTAACAGCAAAAGTTAGAGTCAATCCAGATGTCTTTAAGGGGAGAATGATTAAACAAACTGTAATATATCTACACCGAAAACTACTGCTCAGCAGTAAAGAGAAATAGGTTATTGACACACACCACAACTTGAAGGAATATGCAGATAATTATTCTGAGTAGAAAAAGGTTAATCTCAGAAGTTATATAATGTATGATTCTACTTATATAAAATTCTCAAAAAGACAAAAGTGTAAAAATTGAGAATATATTAGTGGTCGTCAAGAACTAAGAATTAGTACAGCTGGGAGGGAAGTGGGTGTTACCAAATAGGCAAACATGAGAGATCCTGTGGTGATGGAAGTGTGCTGTATCTTTACTGCATAGCCTTCAACATCCTGATTGTGATATTATACTATCGTTTTAAAAGACATTACCCTGAGGGGAAGCTGGGTAAATGTATATGGAATCCCTCTGACTTTTTTTTTACAATTACCTGTGAATCTGTAAGTATGTAAAATAAAAAGATGAATTAAACATTTAAAGAATATGTTCAGCATAGACTGATGTACTATTTATGCATCATTTCTCAAATTTATTAAAAATCAAACCTCTTTTCAGTATAACATATGAATAACTAGTTTTCAACAGGATTCCAACACTCTGAAAATTTTTATTTTTAAGTAGTAAATTAAGGTCCATGTAGAAACAATATTTCTGCCTTAAAATCTCATATTCTGCACACTCATGTTCCCCAAAATGAATCCAGCACTAACTTAGATGCACATTAAACAACTGGAAAGCATATTCAACAACCTTTGAATTAAACATAAATGCTTTATACTTTATTATGTTAGAACCTTCTTTCTTAACCAAGTTATGTAACTAACCCATTTTATTTATTTATTTATTTATTTATTTATTTATGAAATGGAGTCTCGCTCTGTCGCCCAGGCTGGAGCACAGTGGCACAATACTGGCTCACTGCAACCTTCACCTCTTGGGATCAAGCGATTCTCCTGCCTCAGCCTCCCGAGTAGCTGGGATTACAGGCACGTGCCAGCCCCCCAGCTAATTTTTGTATTTTTAGTAGAGACAGGTTTCACCATATTGGTCAGGCTGATCTTAAACTCCTGACCTCGTGATTCACCCGCCTTGGCCTCCCAAAGTGCTGGGATTACAAGCATGAGTCACTGTGCCCAGCCCTATAACTAACCCATTCTTTTACAGGCAGGCAGAGATAAGAACAGCCTCCTGCAAGGACAAGGTTTACTCTAGGGAAAACAACTTTCTGTAGATGGGTTTCTCCATTAAAAAAAAAAAAAAGAGAAAAAAAAACAAAGATGTGGCCTATGTACATCCAATGTTTTCTCCTAAAATCCACCATTCCCCAAAACTCCTAATGAATATAATGTTTGAGTTGCATTAACAAGAAAACATTATTTCATTAATGTTAAAATTATGCAGCCCATTGTTCATAACAAAAAAATCGCAAAAAAATATGATACAGAGGATGCATTTACTTAAGGTCCTTATATCTTGGGAAATTTTAAGGAATATTTATATATGCTAATTCAACCCTTACAAAATGCAGTGTAGCAGAAGAAATAAATCATAAAACTTAAATTTTGTAACTGAAGATTACACAAGTTTTTCAAAGTCACAGACACATGGATAGAAGTAAGATGACAAAAACAGATTTCTAATCACAATCCTGTTCTCCTACTACTATAAAAGTGGGATTCCAAATTGCCTGAACATGATTAATACTGTCAGAGATAAAAAGGTATTATTTCATAATTTTCTTGTTCTGATACTGCATTTTAATCTCAGATTAAAATGATGTGGTTTAATACTGAGAAATTAGCAATGTTATCTTACGCTACCTTCAATTAAAAACTACATGTAGTCTTGGAAATACTGTGTCTTTGTAAACTCTAAGGCAAATGTTTAAAAATCTCAATATATCAAAGAGATTTGGAAAAAAATTTGGAAAAAATCATACTAGAAGGAAACAAGTGAAAGATAACCAGGCCATCTACCAATGCAATATAAATTTTCTCGAAAGTAAAAGTACGATTTGTCTTCACTAATAGTCACAAAGTAATACAAGTTAAAAAGCAAAATTAGATGTATTTTTCTTCAGGTTTTGGTAAACAATTTAAGTAATGCTTTTGTAAGTGTATGTGGAATGCGAGTCTCTCATATCACTGGAGAAAGGACACTCTTCCAAGGAAAATTTGGTAATATATATTAATCTTTAAATGTGCCTGCGTCGGGAGGGCTGGGTGCAGTGTCTCATGCCTGTAATCCTAGCACTCTGGGAAGTCAACACGGGCTGATCACTTGAAGTCGGGAGCCTGAGACCAACCTGGCCAATATGGCAAAACCCTGTCTCTACTAAAAATACAAAAGTTAGCCGGGGATGGTGGCAGCAACTGTAATCCCAGCTACTCGGGAGGCTAAGGCAGAAAAATTGCTTGAACCCAGGAGGTGGAGTTTACAGTGAGCTGAGATGGCAGTACTGCACTACAGTCTGAGGGACAGAGGAAACTCTGTCTCCAAAATTGAGTAAATAAATAATCAAATAAATAAATGTGTAAACTTTGGGAAATAAAAATTCAACTTCAAAAAAATAGTGTAGAAAAACAAAAGTTTGAAAAGGCCTAGATAAAAATGTTACGTCAGTATTTTTTAAATTCTGAGGTATTATAGAGGATCAATAAAATTATGATAAGATAATGGCTAATAACTTGTTGAGTATATGCTCTATTTTTTTCTCATACTAATTATATGAGGTAAATGTTATCATCATGTGTATTTTATGAAGGAGGAGTCAATGGTTACAGATAATTAACAATTTGCCCAAAGCTATAATAGCCAAAGGCAGGACTCAAAGCTTCATTACTACCTCCTGCTACCTTAACATAAAACAAGGCAAACGTACCAACAACATTAAATTTAAAAATGTGCAATCAAATGTTATATGTAGCATGAGCCTACCATAAATATAATATTCTTTCTAGTTACCTATAATTCCACCTGTCTACCTACATAGTCTTCTGTCTGTCCATCTGGAAACACTTCAAAATATTAAACATCTCCACTTCCCCCTAGATGTTGGTATTTGGAGAATTGTCACTTCCTTTTTATTTATTTATAGTCTGAGTCTTTTAAAAGATTAAATTAAAAAAGTCTTTTCCCATTTGTATAAAAGAAATAAAATAATTAGGATATTTTACAGAAAATAAATTGTTCAGAGAATGGAAAATAAATGTTCTATAAAAAAACACTGGTCATAAGTGATTATTAAAAAGGAAAAATAGACATATATAAAATTTTCATGTCCCATTTGTAAGGGAGCAGAACAGTGAGAACACATGGACACAGGGAAGGGAACAACACACACTGGGGCATGTTGAGGGGTGGGGTTGGGGTAGGTAAAGCATTAGGAGAACTAGCTAATGCATGTGGGGCTTAATACCTATGTGATGGGTTGATAGTTGCAGAAACCACTATGGCCCAGGTTGACCTGGTTAAAACCTACTTTTTGGACATGCTCTGATGTTCATGAAGAATAATTTACGTATTTTCATTCTAGATATAAAGATGTAAAGGTAGGCATAGGTTATGAAATCTGGGAAAATAGGAAAATAAGCTTAGATGTCTGAGAGAGCAGAGTTAGTTCATTTTTTTAATAGATATGTATTATAAATATAAATACTATTTTAACTCAGATATTCACTTAAACTTTTTTTTTCTTTTTTGTACATCCTTGGTATGTACCCCAGAACTAGAAATTAAAATTACAATCAAAAAGGCTCTTTCCTTTATAAATTAAAAAAAAAATGCTACAACTAACATCAAATGAGATATTATGTCATGGAAATCATGTGAAGAATGAATAATAGATGGATACCTCATAAAACTGAAATTGTTTGTTTTTCTCCTTTACAAAAATCATTTACCCAAGAAGGTTTTGTGTTGCATTTATAAGAGTAATATAGGAATGAACGTTTTGTTTTTTCCTCTTGGTCAGTGTTTCCTGAAAATATATTCACTTAAAAGTTTAAGTGAAGGGCTAGGCACGTTGGCACACACCTGTAGTCCCAGCACTTTGGGAGGCCAAAGCAGTTGGATCGCCTGAGGTCAGGAGTTTGAGACCAGCCTGACTAACATGTTGAAACCCCACCTCTACTAAATACAAAAAATTAGCCAGGTGTGGTGGTGTGTGCCTGTAATCCCAGCTACTTGGGAGGCTGAGGCAGGAGAATCAGTTGAACTCAGTAGGTGGAGTTTGCAGTGAGCCGAGATCACACAATTGGACTCCAGCCTGGGCAACAAGAGCAAAACGCTGTCTCAAGAAGAAAAAAAAAAAAAGTTTAAGTGAATATCTGAGTTAAAATAGTATTTATATGTATAATACGTATCTATTAAAAAAAGAACTAACTCTGCTCTCTCAGACATCTAAGCTTATTTTCCTATTTTCCCAGATTTCATAACCTATGCCTACCTTTACATCTTTATATCCAGAATTAAAATATGTAAATTATTCTTCTTGAACAGCAGAGCATATCCAAGAAGTAGATTTTAACCAGAATTCAGTGTTTCTATGCCTGATATCCAGGCTGGGGGAAATAAAAAGACAAGCCTCCAAAAAAAAAAAAAAGACAAACTAAACTATATAGAAAAAAACTAGAAAATGTGTTGTTTATTCATTCCTCCATATATTCTCAATTGGATTTTTAAAATCAAAACAATTAAATCACCAGAAAACTCTATAACTAGACTAATTAGCTTAGCCTGACCCCTTTACCTTCAACTGGGTAACATTTTCTAGTTAGGAACTCAGATCTGATAGATATTTCATGTGTAATCACACACACACACACACACACACACACACACACACACACACACACATATCCTTCATAAAAATCTGGGGACAGTACATTATTACGTGACTTCAAATTATATTACAAGGCTATAGTAACCAATGCAGCATGGTACTCGTATAAAAATAGACACATAGATCAATGGAACTGAATAGAACCCAGAAATAAAGCTACTTATTTGCAGCCAACTGATCTTTGACCAAGCTGACAAGAACATACATTGGAGAAAAGACACTCTTTTCACTGAATGGCACTGGAAAATTTAGATTGCCATATATATAAAAATGAAACTGAACCTCTATCTTTAATGGTATACAAAAATCAACTCAAGATGGTTAAAAGAATTAAACATTTGAAAAACTATTAAAAAACTGAAAGAGACTGGGCACAGTGGCTCATACCTGTAATCCCAGCACTTTGGGACGCTGAGGTGGGTAGATCACCTGAGGTCAGGAGTTTGAGACCAGCCTGGCCAACGTAGTGAAACCCTGTCTGTACCAAAAACAGAAAAGTTATCCAGGAGTGTTGGCGTGCACCTGTTGTCCCAGCTACTAGGGAGGCTGAGGCAGGAGAATTGCTTGACCCCAGGCAGTGGAGTTTGCAGTGAGCTGAGATTGCACCACTGCACTCCAGCCTGGGCAACGGAGCAAGACTCTGACTAAAATAATAATTTTAAAAAATGCTGAAAGAAGACCTAGGAAAAACTTTTCTGGACATTGATCTATGTAAATAATTTATAACTAACACCTCAAAAGCACAGGCAACAAAAACAGAAATAAACAAATGGGATTTAAGATAAAAACTTCTGCACAGCAAAAGAAATAAGCAACAAAATGAATAGACAACCTGTAAAATGAGAGAGAATATTTACAAATTATTCATCCTACAGAATATACAAGGAACTCAAACAACTCAACACCACCACCAAAACAAATAAGTGCATTAAAAAGTGGACAAAGGACATGAATAGACACGTTTCAAAAGAAGAAATACAAACGGCCAACAGATACATGAAAAAAATTTTCAGCGTCACTAATCATCAGAGAAATGCAAATTAAAACCACAATGAGACGGGCGCGGTGGCTCAAGCCTGTAATTCCAGCACTTTAGGAGGCCGAGACGGGCGGATCACGAGGTCAGGAGATCGAGACCATCCTGGCTAACACGGTGAAACCCCGTCTC
>NW_012114899.1:3914048-3960918 GCF_000951035.1 Colobus angolensis palliatus
AGACTCCGTCTCAAAAAAAAAAAAAAAAAAAAAACAAAACACAATGAGGTATCATATTACCCCAGTCAGAATAGCTATCATAAAAAGGACAAAAAATAGCAGATGTTTAAAAGAATAGGGAGAAAGGGGAACTCTTACACACCGTTGGTGGGAATGTAAATTAGTAAAACCTCTGTGGAAAATGGTATCGAGATTTCTTAAAGATCTTAGAACTACCATTCAATCCAGCAATTCTACTATGAGGTATCCACACAAAGGGAAAAATATCCTTACATCAAAAGGATACCTTCACTTACATGTTTTTCACAGCATTATTCGCAATAGCAAAGATACAGAATCAAACTAAGTGTTTGTTAACAGATGAATGGATAAAGAAGATATGGCATATTTACACAATGGATATTATTCAGTTATAAAAAAAGAATGAAATCGGCCGAGTGCGGTGGCTCACGCCTGTAATCCCAGCACTTTGGGAGGTCGAAGCTGCTGGATCACGGGGTCAGGAGATCGAGACCATCCTGGTTAACACAGTGAAACCCCGTCTGTAGTAAAATTACAAAAATTAGCTAGGCGTGGTGGTGGGTGCCTCTACTTCCAGCTACTTGGGTGGCTGAGGCAGGAGAATTGCGTGAAATCGTGAGATGGAGCTTGCAGTGAGCTGAGATTGCGCCACTGCCCTCCAGCCTTGGCGACAGAGTGAGACTCTGTCTCAAAAAAAAAAAAAAAAAAAAAAAAAAGAATAAAATCATGTCTTTTGCAGCAACATAAATGGAACAGATGGCCATTATCTTAAGTGAAACAAGACAGGCACAGAAAGTCAAGTCTCACATGTTTTCATTCAAAGTAAGTGCTAAAAAAAAAATGTGTGCATATGGATCTAGAGAGTAGAATGACAGGGGAGACTTGGAAGGATGAGAATTGTGAGGGAGGTAGATAATGTTAAATTAGTTTATGGGTACAATGCACATTATTCAGGTGATAGATACCCCGAAATCCTTGACTAGGCTACTATACAACCAGTGCATGTAACAAAATCGCACATGTATCCTATACATTTGTACAAATTAAAAAAATGCTTAAGGTGTTTGTGAGAATAAAATAATGCACAAGAAGCACTTAGATGAAAGTACTCAGTGAATATAACTATCATTACTACCATATTTCTACCATTGATTCTAAAATTTAGATAAGTCTTAGTACAATAAGGAAACATTAAATCTTATATTATTCATCAAGGTTCGTTAGAGAATCCATGTGTGTATATGTGTGTGTGTGTACATACATGCATGGTTGTGTGTGTATGCACATAAAAAGAGCAATAAATTTATTTCAAGAAATTACTTATTCTTCACGGTACTTCAATCTTTTCTCTTAAATACTTCATCCGATTGGGTAAAGTCCACCCACATTATGGAGGGTAATTAGCTTTACTCAAAGTCTATTGATTTAAATATTAGTCACATCTAAAAATGTATATCTTCACAGCAACATCTACACTGGCGTATGGCCAAGGACTGGCTAATGCAGCCCAGCCAAGTTGACACATAAAATTAACCATCACACCTAATTGGTGTGTGTGTGTGTGTGTGTGTGTGTGTGTGTGTTTAGTGGTTTCGGGGTAGAAGAAATATGGTATTATTGAATCTGGATGCAACAATCTCCCCTTTTTGAAAAGTTCAGTTTCCTGGGGCTATATTAAAGTGATATTTAAATGAAAAATGAAGATATTCTCTGACAACACTGGGTAAATTTTTTAAGTGTATTTTTTGCAAGACAGACTAACAAAAACCCTAACAATTATTATGTAGTTTGTGGATTTTCTAATGAAAAAAAAGCAGAGATCACGTCCTTGATAACTTGAGTGAGAGTCAGTGTAAGCAGAGATGATTCAATAGAGGTACAGCTCAGAGGGTTCTGGCTGCTTCCACGAATCAGAATCTGCCAGAATTTCAGAAATACTGGGAAGCTTAATATGGAAGAAAATGATTCCCAAAGCTGCCACATAACTGTTTGGGGAAAAGAATAAACCATCATTGATTTTGGAAGGGGATGAATGGCTTTATCAGAATAAGGTAACCAAGATTTCTTTGAAATGCGTTAATTTAAAATGGAAAAAAATAAAACATTTGTCTTATTTTAAAGACTTTTTTCCCCAAGAATATTGAGAATGAGAAAATGCCATTCCACAGTATTTTACATCTACTGAGACCAAGATTTTATCAAAAGTAATTTATTTGAGAGGTGATTCCAGGAAGCACCATTGGAGGAGTGAATAATTTCAAAAGAACCTGTGAAGAATGAACTGATAAGCACGTTACTACAATGGGCAGCCAGGGCTGTCTTGCTGTTGAATCTTTGGGAAATAGCATAGAAGAAATAGGTCTTAGAATTACAACAATTTATGTTTATCACTGATTGAGGATTGCTTCTGATGGCACCAAACCCTGCCCTCCCAAATAGACATTCTAGTTTGTGCATGTGCTGTATGCGCCTCAAAACTGAGAAAGCCTTCAGACCATCATTTCTGGAACTGCTCGTTTGTGATTACTGACGTGCATGAAAGTAACTAGAATTACAGTAGCAAATTCTTTGCATACCAGACACACTGTGCCATAGTCTCCTTTATTAGGAGTACTCTAATTATGATAATTAGAGTCATCCTTGTTTTCTTACCAGTCTGCCAGCATGAGGAATCTACCAAAATAAAGTGGCAGGGTATCCTTAGGTTTAATAAAACCCTTACTATGTTCCCTCACAGAAGCATCCCACCCCCAACTTACCACCCTATGGGGACTAAAACTTCTCAGTCTGCAGAGGCTAAAGTTGTTAGAACAGAAAAAAATAAAACTTTTCCAAATAAATCACTGGCAATGATTGGGAGAGGTGCTTCTTAGATTCTCCTCCTTTATTTCCAGACCCATTTTGTTTGTAGCTATTTGGGACAATTAGCTATATAACGGCCATTGGTTCAAAGTATGTATCACAACTTAAAGGCATCATCCCACACTTGCATGCGGGTCTTCCCCTAACTGGTACTTAAATTATACCTTAAAAGTAGCATTCCAGTTAGGCCATTAGCTTCTGAGGGTTGCAGTCTTTGATAGGACCAGTAAATCTTATGGAGAAGTGCTCAGCACTTTATCTTCCTGATTGTAAATTGTGCTTGGTCTAAGCATTTGAGTGAGGAATCTCATGTTGGTAAATCATTCTGTGAGTTCTTGGCTTAAAGTACTGGCCAAGACATAGTGAGCATGAAAGAAACCCTCATAATTGAAGTGTATATTCAATTTCAACCTATTGCTTTGTGCCATTGAATATTCACTTGATGACTTTTTCTGGCCAATAGTACATGGCAGAGGAAACATTGTGCTAACTTTGGCTGCAGCTTGTTATTTGCCATTTGGCCAAGAATGCGAGTGAGGCTACCCAAGACCAATCAGTATCAGCTAGACTGTCACCTTATCCCAGATGCATAAGTAACTCTGAGATCAGCCAAACTTAATCCAGAGCAATAATAAATGGGTGTTGTTTCATGTCACTAAATTTTGGGATAGCTTTTTGAATAGCTTGTTATGGAGCAAAAGGCAAATAATATAAGTGAGGACTACGAGCTTGGTATCCTAAAATAATTGTTGCTTATCTCAAGTTTAAATTTAATGGGATATATGCACTACATATCTGGTACCTCTAGTTCTGATACAAGGTAATTTTGACAAAGTTATTCCCATACATCAGATAAATAACAGACATTTGTAACTAGAGTGTGTTGTGTGATATAAAGAAGACCTGGGTCTCCATGTGTTACTTGAATCACGGGGAAAGAATAAGGACTAAGTAATCTTTGAATTACTTCTATTTATGTTTTTTTGTTTTTATCTTATACATCTGCTTTACTTGTTTCAATTTGAAGTCACCCTCTCTTCCCACACACCAAAATTAAACTACTGTCCATGATTGAAAATTATAAAGACTGGACATAAATGATTTTTATATACAACGTTTATTTTTAATTTATTTTTAATTTTTAAATGTTTGTGGGTGCATAGTGGGTGTCTACATTTATAGGATACACAAGATGTTTTGATACACACACGCAATGTGAAAGAAGCACATCATGAAGAATGGAGCATTCATTCCCTCAAGCATTTATCCTTTGAGTTATAAACAATCCAAGTACATTGTTTAAGTTATTTTAAAATATACAATTAAGTTATTATTGACTATTGTCCCCCTGCTGTGCTATCAAATAGTAGGTCTTATTCATTCTTTCTATTTTTTGTACCCATTAACCATCCCCACGTCCCTCCCAGTCCCCTACTACCTTTCTCAGCCTCTCGTAACCATCCTTTTACTCTCTGTCCATGAGTTCAATTGTTTTGGTTTTTAGATCTCACAAATAAGTGAGAATACGTGATGCTTGTCTTTCTGTGCCTGGCTTATTTCACTTAACATAATGGACTCCAGTTCCATCCATGTTGTTGCAAATAACTGTATCTCTCATACTTTTTACAACTGGATACTATTCCATTGTGTAAACATACCACATTTTCTTTATCCATTCATCTGTTGATGAACACTTAGGTTGCTTCCAAATCTTAGCTATTGTAGTCAGTGCTGCAACAAACATATGAGTGCAGCTATCTCTTCAATATACTGATTTACTTTCTTTTGGGTGTATACTCCTCAGTGGGATTGCTGCAAAATGTAATGGCTCAATTTTTTAGGTTTTTGAGCAACCTCCAAACTGTTCTCCATAGTGGTTATACTAATTCACATTCCCACCAACAGTGTACAAGGGTTCCCATTTCTCCACATCCTCACCAGCATTTGTTATTGCCTGTCTTTTGAATAAAAGCCATTTTAACTGGGGTGAGATATCTCACTGTAGTTTTGATTTGCATTTCTCTGATGATCAGTGATGTTGAGCACCTTTTCATATGTCCATTGGCCATTTGCATGTCTTTTTTTAAGCAGAGTCTATTCAAATCTTTTGCTCATTTTTTAATCAAATAGTTATTTTTTTCTTACAGAGTTATTTGAGCTTCTTGTATATTCTGCTTTTAATCCTTTGTCAGATGCATAGTCTGCAAATATTTCCCCTCATTTTGTGGGTTGTCTCTTCACTTTGTTGATTGTATCCTTTGCTGTGCAGAAGCCTTTTTACCTTATGTGATCCTATTTGTACATTTTTTGTTTTGATTGCCTGTGCTGGTGGGGTGTTGCTCAATATATTATTGCCCAGACCAAAGTCCTGGAGATTTTCCAAAGACAGTCTGTTTTCTTGTAGTAGTTTCTAGTTTGAGGTGTTAGATTTAACTCTTTAATCCATTTTGATTTGATTTTTTAATATGGTGACAGAGAGGAGTATAGTCTCATTATTCTGTATATGGATATCCATTTGTTCCAGCACCATTTGACATAAATGATTTCTTAACAGTCTTGTGCAAATTCAGCCATTTAATATTTTTGCCAAAAATCACAACATTGGCCATTGCAATTGAATGATATATAAATATTAATTAACTCATGAAAATCGCCATTTATCTACTTCTGCATGCCAAGTAACAACACTAAGTAGCATATTTCATATTATTTAACAACTCCTACATTTTAGAGTATGAAATCCATTCTATATACAAAGATAATAGACTCCACCAGGATTAAGTGGCCTGTCCAAGGCTGGGCATGGGGGTTCATGCCTATAATCCCAAAACTTTGGGAGGCTGAGGCAGGATGATCACTTGAGTCCAGGAGTTTGAGACCAGCCTGGGCAAAATGTGAGACTCTGTCTCTACAAAAAATTAAAAAAAAAAAATCTAAGTGTATTGGCATGCAGCTGTAGTTCCAGCTTCTCAGGAGACTGAGGCAGGAAGATTGCTTGAGACTGGGATGTCAAGGCTGCAGTGAGCCATGATTGTGCCACTTCACACCACACTCCAGCCTTGGCTGGATAGAGTGAGACCCTGTCTCAAAAAAAGAAAAAAAAAAAGTGTCTTTTCCAAGATCTTAGAATTAGTGGTAGAGTAGAATTAAAATGGAACAATGGAGCATCCTTTGACTCCAATAACCCTCCCCTTGCCTGAGTGGTTCCACTGAAATTTAATACAGGAGGTGCAAATACAAATGCTTAGATGTGCCTTTTTGATGATATTTTTCGAGAAACTGAATATTCAATATTTTTTGGAGAACATTAACTAGGCAGCTAACAGGAAAAAAATATGACTTTCCTAACAATTTCTTTGACTTGTTTTTTTGAGGGAAAGTGCATTTTTTTCTTTTCTTTTTTTTAATTATAATTTTCCCTTTTAATGTCACGTGCTGTCTCCCTTTAGTTCCTATTACATTTCTTGTTTTCTTCTCCTTCATTATTTCCTTACAGCTCTTCTTTTATTTACTTATTTTTTGTTGTTGTTGTTTTCTTTTTATTGTTATTATTATAAGTTCTAGGGTACATTTGCATAACATGCAGGTTTGTTACATATGTGTGTGTGTGGCATTTTTTTCTTATACTCTATTGAATTCACTTATCTCCTTTGCTGCTGACAGAACCAAAGTGTTCATTCTCAGAATTTTTTCTCTGGAAAAAATTGTTTGTCTTTACTTGCAACCTTTCATCTTATCCAAGACTTACACAATCCTTTACTATCTGTATTTTCTTTTGGCATCTATACAATGGGTATAAAAATATTGTCAGCTGGACGAGGTGGCTGGCTTGGCATGATGGCTCGCGCCTGTAATCCCAACACTTTGGGAGGCCGAGGTGAGTGGATCACCTGAGGTCAGGAGTTCAACAGAACTAGAATAAATGAGATGTGCTAAAGAAGAAACCATTCTCCATGTGCTATGTATTTTATTTTCTTGAATATACATAAATGAAGAAAATACACATAAAGATGCAGGTGATTGCTGTTGATGTAGCCAATGCATCACTGAATCATTACTATTTTTAAAACTATAATAACGCAGGACTAATTCTGACAAGCAAAGGGTAGTTTTATTCACTTGCTAAAACAATTTTAACCATGGTATCAGTGTACACATAGTTTACCATTTACACAGCCAGGCTTCTTTGAAATTATAGGGAGTATTATAATTATTTTTGGAATGTAGTGTCAGTGAAGAATTTAAATCACATAAAACTTTGTGCATAAAGTAAAATTGTATCAAGATGTTGTATCAGACTATTTTAAAATAACACAATTTGCTAGGCATAAAAGTCAGCCATTCTGATGGACTGGGTAAATCTCAACGATTTTGTAGAGGCCAACTTCATTGTAGTCACCACTTACTAAACACAAGCACCAAGAGTAAGGTAAATTGATCTTAAATCTCATGTTTAAAATGGCAGATTATTCTTAATACAAGTATTGTTAGTAATAATTATGAATTATTGCTTAACTCTGGAACTTATATAAATTTGGTGTATAAGGAACAGATTTATCCAACCCTCAAACGATCTGCTAATGGCAGCATTAGGCAGTTGATTAATTTTTTAAATGAATATATTTAAATATAGACTAATGTTTCTTGTGACCACTAGCTAATACTTACGCCTTCAAAGAGTAGAAAAGCTGTTCTGAGTCATTTAATCCCCAAATCTCTGATGTAGCTAATTTAGGAAGAGGGAAATGATCTAACTCTAAATTACCAATGCTCTTTGACAAGCATCATAGGAAACAGAAACATGAAAAATGTTCAGTAACATCTTCCTTTACTTCAAAATCTAGGCCTTTCTGAGATAAGCTTTAAAAGAGTTATGATATTTACCATAGGTCCAATCAAAGACCAACTTGCACAGTTGAGTGTTGCATTTTCTCTGAACTTTCTCAAAATGAAGCTTCTCTCAGAATTCTGTTTAGTCAGCCAGAGAAGACTGCAAAGCTTAAATGTACATTAAAGTGAAAATGTTAATAGTTTGAGAGTGGAATATTCCAAATTCTTTATAAAATTAAAAGTTGTTTTCAAAAAGGCTGATTAGTTATTTAGAAACTAAGGCAAAGCATTCAGGTAAAAGATTTATAAGAATATTGAGATTGGCCCAGAGTGGGGTCACATCTCACTGTCTTGGCATCTCAGGCTGTAAGCTATTAGTGAGTTTAAAAATGCAAGCCACACTGTTAAAATCCAGGTAAACTAGAATGACTATGATGAGTAGAGCAGATATCTCGGAATTCGGTAGGGGCAGAAGCCAAGCAAAGTAAAACATTAAGAGACTATTACAATTAGATTATTTGGTCATAGCTATCTCAGCCAAGGTCCCGGGTCCACAAGAGTGTGTGGAAGCTGAGCTTGGTGCAGAAAGATGACATTATTCATTCATAGTTTATAATTATGACAGAGATGACTATATTAATGTTAACAGCAACTACTTTTTAAAAAAGTGTTCAATGTATATGAAGCATTGTGATAATGCCTTTAGTTCAGGTAGAGAACATTGTGATAAGTGCTTATCTTTAGTTCAAATCAATAGTTATTATTGTTCCCACTGAAAGATGGGAAAGATTAGAGCTGCAGAGGCCAATTTGCCTAAGGTCACTGGTAAAAATGGTTAAATCCTGGGTTTGTACAGAAATCTGGAAAGCTACAGTCTTATTTTGCCTATCTTTATTTCTGTCATATACACACTAAAAATATTCAAAGAAGTCTATTTTTGATAAAAATCAGGGAGTGAAAAAGAAACACAGATATTTCAAATTAAAAATTATGAGTTTATTTTCATATTATGTCACTGGCTAGTAATATGACATTGTACAAGAAACTGACTCTCTGGGACTCATTTTCATCATATGTCAAAGGATGCAATAATACATGAAAATTTTGACAATATGCATATAAATATGTAATATCAGAATGATCATCAGCATCATTTATTCCTCTTCTGTTATTACCTTTCTCCTTCTTTTATGACATTATAATGTTTATCAAACATTATAGTGTTAAGTTAAATACTATTATTCTTTTAAACTTCTTATAAATACTAGGTTCTCTCTGATCATGCACAAAAAAGAGTCTCGATATTTACATTTTCACTACTGGTATGTGGCCCAGTTTTCCCATAATACGACTCTCCTAAAAGCAAACAATGACATCAACAACCTAACACCCAAATTAAAGATTGATTACTTGTAACTTGTTACAATGAGATTAACATATAGATCAAATATATTAAATAAAAGTCTGTCAAGATCTTACATTTTTGTTTTTTCCTGTGTTCTGCAATTTCTAATGGTCTGATTTGTAGCACCCAGGCAGAGTAAAGAAAGGACTGTTTGTTCTGATGTGAAAAGGTCATATAAACTAGTGATTTCATTTCCAGTTTTTGTCATTAGGGAAAATCTTGGCCATTTCTGCAGACACGAAAGCTTGATACTCAAAACATCAGCTTACTTTTCTTTTTTGGTCATTCTACACTGTAAGACAATTGCTGTTGAATAAGAAAGAGCAGAAAATGTTTGCAAGTCACCTGTCATGGAAGCTTTCATAAGCATCACCAGTAGCATGATAGGAAATTGGGAGATAGCATTGAAGTATTATCTACAAGATAGAAAAGGTTTAGAGGAACTCTGATGTCTGTTCCTTATTATGTCTTCAGTCTTCTCTTAGTATCTATTTTCCATGTCAGTCAATATTTGAAAAGCCCTTGCAGAATAGCACAAATAAACTTTGCATTCTCTTAAATTCATAAATCCTACCAAGTAATTTGCACTATAATATTTTTTACTTCAATTATCCATTTGTATTGTGTTAGGCAAGATAATGGTCCACCAAATATGCCTGAATCTTAATCCTCAGAAGTTGTGAATCTCTTACTTTACATGAGTAAAGAGATTTTGCTAATATGATTAAGTTCAGAAGCTTGAGTTGTGGAGATTAATGGGGATTATCCAGTTGTACCCAATGTAATCACAATGTTTTTGCAAGGGAAAAAAACAAGAAATGAAAGAGTCATCCAGGGAAGATTGAGAAAATAAAACAGAGGTTGGAGTGATTCAGGACCATAAACGAAGGAATGAGAGCAGCCACTAGAATTGGAAAAGACAAGAAAATAAATTTTTCTGTAGTGCCACCAGATGGAATGGAACCTATTTTATTTAGTCTTCTTACCCGCAGAGTTGAGTGATAGTAAATGTGTGCTGTTTTAAACTGCTAAGTGTATGGTAATTTTCTATAGCAGTAATAAGGAACTTGTTAGCTGGAATAAAATACTGCTGTACCACATACCTAAAAATATGGAATTGGCTACAGTATTGACAATGGGCAGAGGCTGGAAGAATTTTGAGAAGCAGAATGGGAATGGTCTATATGATTTATGTGTAAATCTATGTAAATATATGAACTAATGTGTGTATATATGTATATATCCCCATTTAGGTCACAAGATATTCCAGATTTTGTTTTCTCTTTTTTATTTACTGAAATTACCTGTGTGAACACATATGTTACCAACAACTGCGGTTCTGACTGTGTGCCTGACAGATTTATAAGAGTTTTACACATATATATGTTATATATACATAGACAGTCCCAACTTACAGTGGTTTGATTATATAATTTTTTGGCTTTATGATGGATTTATCAGGATGTAACGCTATCATAAGTCTAGGAGCATCTGGATTTACTTTTTACCTTTGGTGGATTTAGCAGGATGTAATCACATTGTAAATTGAAGAGCATCTCTAAATGTGTGTGTATACATATGCATGTATTGCATTTATTCTTCACTGTATTATATAATGACAACTATATTCCTATTTCTCATGAGAAAACTGGAGACTTAAAGAAAGTAATGTCTTCTAAATGGCATCACCAGTAAGAACTGCTGCTAGAATGTGAACGCCGATTTTGTTGTTACAGAACCCACAATGTTAACTGCCATGCTATACTGCTGTTAATCAATCCGCCTAATAAATACATCTCAATTTTAGTTGATTATTACTGAGTACTATGTGACCTATGAAAATTGTAAACCTCTACTTTTAGATTACCTAGTTCTAGAATACATAAGTATATCACATCAACTTGCACTGATTTTTATTTCAAGCTTATTGAATATCTGAGTGATATATTCATGAGTTTCTTCTTAAGTCCCTTTCTGTATACACACACAAACACATAAACTTAAACATTTTATTTAAAAATTCTAGAAAATCATTTTTTAAATAGAAACAGTTCATATATGTAAAGGTTGTCCCTGTCCTTCACATCATGACTCTGAAGATAAGGAATCGCAGAAAAGTGCTTATGAGCAATCAAACTAATTTTCACAGTTTTAAATTTCTACCATTGATTTTTGAGTGTGAGCCTGAGGGTCAATATTATGCAATTACTAGCTATGTGGCTGAGATGCAAAAACCGTACTTTAAGGCAAATATGTGAAGGGAAGTGGCAGAATTTGTAAGCGAGTCCAACTGCCGCCCACATCTGTAGCTTAGAATATTTTTCTTGTTATGTGTAGATAGTATGCTACATAAATAATGTATTCTATTGAAGGTCATAATTCATTATCAGATAAAACAAATTAACAGGATTATTAACATTCATTCATATTAAGATATATATGGAGGCAGAATTTTACGTTTATGCTTTAGTTTAATTTTTCCCCGCTAGACCTGATAATTAAATTGACATAGGCAGATCAACAAGAGAAAGATATACAAATGTATTTTATGTACGCTTTACCTGGCACAAGAGACTTCATAAGGAAATGAAGAGCTCAAAGGTACAGAGCTGAAAACTTATACACTGAATTGGACAAAGAATAGTGAGTTGTGAAAAAGAAACTAAATCATATGATGAGGCTTAATGATAAGAGTTATTTCAATGACATCTACACAGAATTCTCTTGGTCTCAACTTCTTCATATTAAGAATGTTGCATTCCTTCTGATATAGGGAGGGCATCTTTCATATAGGGAGTTTCATCTCCTGCTTTTAAGAAATAGCAATAAGGTCAGAGGGAACTTGTACCTGCTGTTTCTCAAGTGTCTTTAACTCAAAATTGTCAATATCCCAGAATGGGGCATTTTTTAATTCTTCAGATATGGATGAAGATGTATTTCCGGAAAAAAACAAGGATCAACTATAATGTATTTTCCATTGAAAATAGTTTAGAAAATATTAATATTTTTAAAAGTTAATTTCATCAGTGGAATAAATTATTATCCAGGAAAAGACTTTTAGTAAGTGGAGTATATCTTTAGGTAGTTATTAATAGAAAATACAATTGGAAATGCATTACTACTCCTTTTTCACACTAACCCTTAAAATTAATGGATTAGAAAAATCCCTGAAAACAAAATTTAGAGGCAGAGAAAAACCTGACAAATCTAAAATAAACATGTGCACAATAGATCCAGTTGTACAGTGAAATTAGATTTACCTCTTTGGAAGAATTATGAGGATATCGATGAATGCTGCAAGAAATCTGGTGTCCAGAGCATGTTTCCTTTTGTTAAGTTAAAAACTCCCCTTGACAGCGGCTGACTGCAAATGATTCCAGGAGGTGGATAATAGCAATGAGTTAACTTAGTATGGAAATCCTCCTACAGACAGCCACTTTTATTGTTCATATCATACTATGTCACCCACTCCAGTGTCTAAACATGAAAGGAAAAATTATTTCAGGGACAGACCATTTTCCTGAGTTCAAACCAAATGCAGTATAAACAGACATAATTTCCCACAGGGATATTCTCTCAGTCAGGTTATGGTGTTGAAATTTATCTCTGAGGAATACTGGATATTTCAAATGCTGTTATCTTCCCTCTGTGAGCGATAATATTTTTTGATGTCTAACAATGTATATTTAGACTGTGCTTTTTTCTTGAGGTGTTATTTGTTCCAGTTTCAGTGCTATTTTGCAAAACTAGCCAAGAAATTTCTGTGTGTGTGTGTGTGTGTGTGTGTGTGTGTGTGTGTGTGTGTGTTTTACTTAAGACAAGACTACCTCGGTTTCGTGATGCTTTCTATAATTTCAAGCCTGAGAGGAAGTATGATACAACTGAAGAAATGCAGAAAAAGAAGTTAGGAAGTTAGAAGATCTGCAATCCAGGCCAGGCTCAATGTATGACATACTGTTCTCCATCCCCCTCTTTATACACACCTCTCTGTACCAACTGGGGACTTCGGTTTTACATCTGTAAAATAAAAGCTTTGGACCTGAAGGTCCATTTTAGATCAAACATCTGAGTTCCATTAACAGGCACTGTGAGTAGAGAATATAATACATGTCCTTCATATTTCCTCAAGTCCTTTCTGGAATATGCACAAATTACCTATAGTGTATATTCTTTGTGAATGTAATACACACTATCGATCTGCAGTGCTGGCAACTACACTTACAGATACATAGAAACTAATGGTACTTACAAACTGACAGTTAACCTGTCCCTCTTTACTATATCTCCTACAAAATGAGCCACACTCTCTTAATTTTCTGTGCTGTGATTTCAAGCAGAAGCAAATTTTATTAAAGAAAACTGCCCATAGATATAAATATGTCTTTCTTGATCTTAAGGTACTGATTGATCTTAGCAGCTCATCAATAAAAATAGTAAGCTTTAACAAAGTTGTGTCTTACTTTTCTATATCTCCAAAAATTTATATCAACCTATTTGCCTTGAAAGGGCTCTGCACATATATGTTGCTCAATAAATTTTAATTTTTCTGTTGATTGTTTTATAATTTTAGTAATGATAATTCTTTGATATTAGTGATGATAAAAAAGTAATGCTTGATACTTGGAGGATTCTAGCATCCTCCAGCAGAGAACTATTTGGAAATGCTATATATGAGTTTAATCCTAAAGTATAAAGAAATCAAAATTGATCTTGTCATTGGTTAACTCTGTCAGTTTCTCCACTCTTGTATTATGCTGTGTATAACACAGTTAATAAAGCAGAAGGTTGGAAATCACAGCAATATCTATACTAACTATAAAACAGAACTCCCAACTTTCTGCCTGTGTCGAAGCACCAACTTTCTATTATTTCAGCCTATTAACAGTTAACCCAAACAATTCTACACAAGTGGAACAAGTAAAACAACTGCCTATCAGGATAACAGAGTGCAGGATATGAAAATACATAAACTATTTTTTAATAGGGTGGGGAACATCACACACTGGGGCCTGTTGGGCAGTGGGGGGTGCTGGAGGAGGGTTAGCATTAGGAGAAATACCTAATGTAAATGAAGAGTTGATAGGTGCAGCAAACCAACATTGCATATGTATACCTATGTATCATACCTGCATGTTGTACACATGTACCCTAGAACTTAAAGTATAATATAAAAAAGAGAAATACAAAGTTAAAGACATTTTTTCTTCTTTGAGTTTCTTGTTACTAAGATGACAAGCGAATCCACAAATATTCCATAATATTCTTAACTCTCCTCAAATAAAATCAGCATGCTGTGTGATAATAAATCTCATTATGTGATGATGAAAGTGACCTTTAAATAATCAGGCTAAAGCAAAGTTTTAAACGTTTCTCAGTGGATAAAAAAATCTTAAAAGGAATACATATTTTCGATAGCACCTATTGTTTTCTAAGTGAATTACAGATTTGCATATTTGGCATTAATGGCATTTCATACCATAACATCAACCTACTTAGTTTTCCCTTATGATCTCCCAAATCATCCCTATTTATGCCACTAATGAGTTCAAACTGTACTTTTATATTTTCTAAACACACTCTTTGCATTCCAAACTCAGTGCCTTTGCTTACGCTGTATACTCTGCTTGAAACATCACTACTTATGAATAAAAATTATATTGGTCTTTAAAGGTTCAAACCCATGTCCGCCACCTTCATGAAACTTTCTAATCTTACCGCCACTCCCTTCTCACAATTGTAATGGTGCTTTGCTTGAATCTATATGCCAAGATATACTTTTGCAAAGTTAAAACATTTGTAAGGTATACACCACTATATAAATACCAGTTATTTTCCTTTTTTCTCATTTCTTAAAAACTCATATATTTGATAAGTGTTTTCTGTAAGTTAACAATTCTGTCTAATGACAGATACAGAAACATTAACCAGAATTTACAAGAGAGTGACATAAGAACTATAACCAACAGAATAAAGGGGGCTGTCATCATCACATGATGAGATTTATTATTATAAAGCATGCTAATTTAATTTTCTTTCTTTATGAAAGAAAAAACAGAAAATAAGCAGCAACAAAAAAGTCAAAGCAGGAATCAAGAAATCAATCTTGGATGATTATGTGGGGATTTGAAGAATAAATAGAAACGAAAAAGGTGTGTGCTAGTGAAAGTGCATTCCAGCACATGTGACAATATATGCAAATGCACAGACTCATGAAAAAGCATAAAGCCTTCCAAAATCAGCAAGTATTTAGGTTCACCTAGAGTTGTAAGTGAATGCGAATATATGAGTCTAGAAAAACAGTCAATTAAAACCCTGCCTTATAAATATCTTTGAACCTAATTTGAAAAGCATGGCTTGTTTCAAATCGGTGTATCAGAAAACCCATCCTGGCAACCAAATGAGGCATAAATTAGAGGTATCAGTTTGGAGAGAAGACATTTATTTAGGTCACTGAGGAATTGTAATCAATAAATACTAATATAGGTAGGTCATGGGAACGAAAAGTGGAGCAGCTGTGCTTCATATTAAGGAAGTGGAATTTTTGAATTTTGTTAGTGGTTTGATAGGAGGTATTGAGAGTTAGAGGAAAAATATAGGATGAGTCTCAAATTTCTGGTTTTATAACCCAAGTTGCCACTTTTTGAGAGTGGTTTAATGAGGATGAGCATGTTTGATGGGGAAAATTGCTATTTCTGGCTTGCGATATGGTGAAGATAGGAGGCCTGTGGGACTCTCAGGTGAGTACACAGTTGGACACACATATCTGAGACCAGGGTGAATTCAAACAGGTGGGCCAAAGGCATCTGAAATCCAGTCTGTGCCCCTAGCACTGAGGCCTTCACCAGGGCACAGAGCTGCCTCTATCCAGAGGAAGGGATGTCATGTACTGCAGCATCCCTCCAGAGAAGAGGCCTTTCTAATATCCTTAAAAGTCTAATCTATGATAGAGGTGGGCAGGCACAGCAGAGTGCGTGTGGATGGAGATAAATACAAAACCCATACAGGTAGTCATTTTTAATGGAATATTTTTGAAACTGTGAGTGAGGACACAGGTAAGCCATATAGCCCTTGTGTTCACATTCTTTTTCCTGTTTGTATCCTCAGGCAAAACAAGTTACCCTCTAAGGCTCAGGCTGCTCAATTAAAACTAAAGGCATAAAACACCAAAGTTGGAGTACTGTTATGAGGATTGAGAACAACATGTACACCATGCTTTCATTACAGATCCTGGTACCTAGTGAGAAACTCATGCATGTAAATACTATTATTATTACTTACCACTATCATCATCTTGTATGTATTTGATAACCATACACATTTTTTGATTTTCCACTCCATTCATGTCAGTCATACATGGATGGCATAGGTTGGCTAAGGAGCTGTACCGTCTAAGCCTGAGCTTCTTTAGTCAGGCCTGCAAATTGTTTTCTTTCCCAATCTCATGAATTCTTTTCCTGCATGTGGTGGGTAGAACAATGGACCCTCTAAAGATGCTTACATCCAAATCTCTGAAATCTGTGAATATGTGACTTTATATGGCAAAAGTTACTTTGCTGATGTGATGAAGCCAAGATAGGGAGATTACCGTAAATTGTCTGAGTGGGCCCAGTTTAATTGCCAAGGTCTTTATTAGAGTGAGGAAGGAGAATTGGGGTCAAAGAGGACTGTGACAATGGGAAACAGAGAGTGGAGTGATGTGGGGCCATGAGTCAAGGAATGCTAGTGGCCTCTGGAAGCTGGAAAGGGGAAGAAAACAGATTCTGCCATAGAACCAGAGTAAATGCCCACCCTCTCTTTTCCATTTTTCCCATAGAATGGAGCACCAGTCTAAGATCGGGTGAGTCAGCTTAGACATAGAGGTCTCTATTCAGGGAGCCCTGAAAAAAAGTCTCTGCCAGTTTTATGGCTCCTGAGCAAAGGGGAAAGGGCTATGAGTTAATGAACACTAGGTGCTGAGTCAGAATGGAGAGAAATATCTTCATGATTTCCTCTTTTGCACTCCCTTCCCCATAAGGATGTCTTGACAGAGATGCCAAAAGAAGAACTTGATGAAGGTTTCAAATAAAGACGTCTAAGAAGACACTGGGCCGGGCGCGGTGGCTCACGCCTGTAATCCCAGCACTTTGGGAGGCTGAGACGGGCGGATCACGAGGTCAGGAGATCGAGACCATCCTGGCTAACACGGTGAAACCCCGTCTCTACTAAAATATACAAAAAACTAACCGGACGAGGTGGCGGGCGCCTGTAGTCCCAGCTACTCGGGAGGCTGAGGCAGGAGAATGGCATGAACCCGGGAGGCGGAGCTTGCAGTGAGCTGAGATCTGGCTACTGCACTCCAGCCTGGGTGACAGAGCGAGACTCCGTCTCAAAAAAAAAAAAAAAAAAAAAGAATAAAGACACTGGAGTTAGGAATGCAAATATTGGAGGATGTGATGGGTCAAAAGACCCTGACTCCTTGACTTACAACTCCCTTCAGACACTGCAGTGCACTGAATGTGCACCAAGTCTGATCTGGGGAGAGCAGCTGAACCCCTCAGAACCCTTGAGACCTGCCAAGTAAAGCTTTTGTAAATACCTATGGCCATGCCTGGTAAATTATATGTAGGTTATTAACCAGGGTCCAGATTCCTTAGAATTGAAATCAAACATATATAGGGATGATGTAATTCCATAAGTCAATTTCTGAGCAAATGAGATCCTCAAACTAATTTCTTCATTTCTTATATAAGAAAGTTATATCCTTGAATTTACTTTCATAGACAAGAATACACTCTTTCAATATCCTTATGGGTTTTTAACTTAATCAGGGAACTGACTATTTTGTTCTGTAATCAGGAAACTGTAGGACAGTTTCAACTATTGGACATCAAAAAGTCATGAGTAAGGATATTTTACTTATTTTAATAAGTAAGAGATATTTAATAAGGTATGGAGACAAAATTATTTTTCTAGGACACTAGTTTAAGATAATTACATTATATATATATAAATATATGTATATATATATATAAAAACCTCAGTATTTACTGTGAATCAAAGTTTAGCTGCAATGTGTAGTAGTTCTAAACTTAATGCATTGTAGTTGATTCGATTGATTTGATAAAGCATTTAATCACTCAGAACCTTGACTTTAAGTATTTTGAGATGAAAATAGCAGTTTTTATTTGTTTTTTTGCAGTAAAATTTTCATAAACAACTGTAAATTGCTCTGGTATAGACAGGTTAAGATTATATATATATTATAATCTTTATGTATATATTCAACACTTCTAAGTATCTTATTATGCATTAACACAAAAAGAAAAAGGATGACTTAGCTAATCTGAGAGTCAGAAAATCTGAAATCCATGGCTTTATTGCATGTATCTTTGATGGCATATTCGATGTAATTTTTGCCACAGTGTGCCCTAATGACTTGAGAAGCATTTTCTCAAGATGACATAAAAGATCAGAATGAGGATTAAGTAGCATAAAAATGTGATTACAGCACACAGTGTTGATTCTCCATCAGCTCTGCATTTTAAGAGCAAACACTACATATATGCATTTTTCTAACTGGATTTAAAAAATATACATACATATTTATTTTTAGTGAATCAGTTTATTTTTCATCAAATTTTGAAAAAAAAATTAATGCATTTTTAGTCAGATTTATAATAGCTATTGAATCACCTTTATGTGTCTAATTGTTATCTTCCAAAATAGAAATCAAAGCTATACAGGAATGCATCACCTTATTTAGTCACTATATAAAATACAATGTCATGGTGTTTTACATAGCATTTTTTGGAAATACGGTAGGTAGATCCTTAAAAAAGCAAGTGAATTGTTAGACTACTGACTAAGACAGCCTTATGTCCCCCTCAGCTTGACTAAATGTTAGAGCTATTCCTGACTATAGGCCCCTAAGTTCTGTTTTCTTAGAGCATTGACTTTAGAAAACTTTCCATTGCAGACTTTCTTTATCCCTTTGAGATATAAAGACTTTTGTTAGTTTTATACCAGGAATGTGTTTCTCCAGGATCCAAGATCCTTCCTTTTGACATGTATTAATCAAGAAAAGTAGTGCTCCTAGCTGGAATTTTCTGAGGATAGAAACCTAGCTCCCACAAGTGCCAATTAGCAAGCACAGATGGCCTAATCACATTGTCCAACCTCCTTCCTAATGTGTTCCATTATTTTTCTACTCACTCATCCTACTGGTTAAATATTCATGCCTTTTATTTGAGTGGAGTCCTGCCTCCACTCTACCACTTTTTTTTCAGGTGTCCAATGCAATTTTTCTTTCACATCATCATTCTAGGATCTCTGTAGATTATAGAAGAACGAGATTCAGTAAGTTCAAGAGCCTAGACTAGATTATTATGCAAAGCTCGCCACCATTCTATAACATAACAAGCTAATAAACTAACATGATCAATTAATCAATAGCCACACTATGAAAGCCCAATACACTTTCCCGCGGATGGCTCAAATCCTCAAGTTTAGCTGTATTATTTTAAGCAACTCTACTACTGCCAAAACACTGCTGCTATCTTCCTTTTGCTTCCTGTACAAATGTGCATGTAACCCAGGGTTTTTTGTTGTTGTTGTTATTGTTGTTGTTGTTTTGTTTTGTTTTGTTTTGTTTTTGAGACGGAGTCTGGCACTGCCGCCCATGCTGGAGTGCAGCAGTGCGATCTTGGCTCACTGCAACCTCCGCCTCCCGGGTTCACGCGGTTCTCCTGCCTCAGCCTGCCGAGTAGCTAGGACTACAGGCACACGCCAGCCACCACGCCCAGCTAATTTTTTGTATTTTTGGTAGAGCCAGCGTTTCACTGTGTTAGCCCAGGATGGTCTTGATCCCCTGACCTCGTGATCCGCCTGCCTCGCCCTCCTAAAGTGCTGGGATTACAGGCATGAACCACCGCGCCCAGCCTAACTCAGGGTTTTTAAGAAACAGAACAGCTGTAATAAATATAGAAAGATTTCGAATGAATAAAAAAATTAGGCAAGCCAGCTGGGCATGGTGGCTCATGCCTGTACAATCCCAGCACTTTGGGAGGCTGAGGTTGGCAGATCATTAGGTCAAGATATCGAGACCATCCTGGCCAACACGGTGAAAACCCGTCTCTACTAAAAATACAAAAATTAGCTGGGCATGGTGGCACGCACCTGTAGTCCCAGCTACCCGGGAAGCTGAGGCAGGAGAATCGCTTGAACCCGGGAGGTGGAGGTTGTGGTGAGCCGAGATTGTGCCAATGCGCTCCAGCCAGAGCAAGACTCCGTCTCAAAAAAACAAAACAAAACAAAACAAAAAGCAAGTGTATATATCTCATTGAAAGCAAGTACACTGATATTAAACATTAGGCTGTCGGACTCTTAATAAGGGGGCAAAATAATAATTTCAGTCTATTGTAGGCTAAAAGCATACGAAAAGAAAGCACATTATATTGGTAAGCTGTGTACTTAAAAAACACATTAGAAATAAGAACCAATTTATTATATTCAGTAAATAGATCTGAATCATTATTTCACTTATTGAAGCTTTTTAACCTAGAATCCCAAGAGACATTTTCCACAGAGGCAAAGAGTGAATAATGCACTTCAATCAATCTCTTAATTCATCTTTCCAAAAGATGGAATCATGATATATTGTGAATAAATAAAAGGGTGGCTTTTCTTTCTTCCAGTCCCTAAATATTGATATAAAAATATATATGCCTTGGAAGATTATTCCAAACCATCTTAATTAGTTTGAATAATCTAAAAGACTTTGAATGTTTCCTATAGATTCAAGAGAAAAACAAAACAAAACAAAAAAAACTGCAGTGTAAAATTCCTCAGAGGGAAAAAGTCCATGAGGAAGTAGCCTAGTACAATGAAAAACAAGCAAAAACAGTATAGCCTAAGAAATAGAGATCCAGCTCTAACATGTACATGCTGTGTGTCCTTTTAAAAAGTTACCTACCTTCCCTGAGCCACACTTTTTCTGTTCTGTAAAGGAAACACAGTAACATCTCATGGGATTGTTGAAACACTAAATGGGATAACAAATGTGTAACACCGAGCATGTTGCTTACATGGAAATTGAGGCTCAAGAGTCCTTCTATATTTGAGGTCACATAGTTTTTCCCTACAATTTCTCTTCATTAGTCGATTTCTGCTGTCTACACACATAGAAAATGCCTTCCAGTATTTGATGACACCTTAAGTGTACAAATACAAGTATTCTCTTCTTCAAGCCAAACCTTTTCAATTTATTCAAAATTCTAGCTGTTTCAGGGTGTCCAGATCATAAACCATCTTGGTTGCACTTTCTCATTTTATTTATTGCCTTCAAAGTACAGGAGCCAGAAAAGGAAGTCCCCTTCAGCCATAATCTGATCAGTTGATAAGGATCTGATCCTCCCTTGTTTAGAAGAATATACTTCTACTAGAGCTGTCTGTGATTATATTATTGATTTGGAGGACTTTGTCATTCAAGAGGACTCGAACTGAACTGGCAGGCAACCAGAATCCTCTAGACTTTTTGAAACAGGATGCTTCCTTTCATTTATTTGTTTTTTTATATGATCACATACATATACGACACAATCTTACTTATTTTTAAACTCATTTCTACAGAGGAAATAGTTTTATCATCTTCCAAGCTCATAAAACTTTTGATGAAAACATTAGAGAAGCAAAGTCAAAAGAACAAACTGCATAAGATCTTATATAATGCTTATATTCAAGTATTGAATGATGTGTAAGATGAAACATATAAGGATATAGTCTTCTACCAAGCTGAAGTACTTCAGATACATGCTTCACTCTAGGCACTGCTGCAATCTATATCTACAGAATAAAATATACAAATACCTTTGAACACCTATTAAAATTTATTTATATTATATATATTCTTAGAATGTATATATGATTGAAATATATATTTAATATATAATTAAAATATATGATATCTATGATTGAAATAGGAAAAAACATTTAAATGTAAAATTAATAATGTGAGATTTGCCTTTAGAAAAACTCAAGAACTCTTTCCTAAGCAATTGATTTAGAAGTAATTATTTTTTAGAATAATTTTTTAGTCACAAAATTCAGATAAAATTGCCACTAATTTGTGCAGTCACTGGGTTCTTATTGTTAGGTTTTCAGACTCCTTTTCTTATTTTTTCTATTATTTAATATTTATGTAGTAATACTACTATTACTATTACAATACAATGTAACATGAATGCTATCACATATAAGTACAAAATACTAGGGGGCCGCTATTACCAATTGAAAAAAAATCAAAGCTACATAACTGAGACATACAAATGAACTGAGTTTTTTGTTTGTTTATTTGTATTTAGGAGAAGTATTTTTATTTAAATAAGTATTCCTAATTCTCAAAGACATGATGCGGAATCAGACTTATTTTATATCCAGGATCTTAGAAAATACAAAGCAATGTACTGGTTTTGCTAGCAGTTTTACTCTGGAGTTGGAGTGATTAGGTTCAAAACTTAGCTGAAGCTTCACCAGCCATGTGATCTGAGGCAAGTGATTAAATTTCTCTGTGCGTCAATGTTCTATTTGGTGCAACATGAACTAGAGTAATAACTCTACTGCATGATTGTTCTGAATAGTAATAGCTGTATATTACTCTGTAGAGTGTTTACAATAAAAAAATCTATTCTTGTTACTATGAAGAAAATAAATCTGCGTGTATAGGGTTATCCTTCTTATGCCCACAACTGACCATGCTATAGCAGCGATTTATAAAGATCAAATTGGTCTCTGGCACTTGTTCTTGGGTATGTGAAAACAAAGAGTCATCAATGACAGAACAGGTTCATAGTGATTTCTGCCCTGTAAGAGCCCTGGAAGTCAAGAAGCTGTGGCACTGTTTATGCCATAGAATCTCTAACCAGAGGCTGAAATCATCTGCAATCACTTGAACTCCACAACAATAGTGATTCATTTTGGAACCGGACTACAATGTGTATCATTCATAAGTAAAACAGGTATAGGCAAGACAGACAGGTTTATATCTACTACTTCTACCTCAAGTAGGAAAACTCCCTCAGAGATCCACAAAAGTGGATCACCATTTTAGAGTATCATGAACCTGTATATCTTGCCATTTGTATGACACTATTTATACATATATTCAACATACCATTTCATTAGATCATGATGATAAATAAGTCTGTGAATTTGACCATGGGAGAATTATCCCATCTTGTGGAAAAAGAAATTGAGGTTGACAAATAACTCACTTGGGAAAAAACAGTAGGTAAGTGGCAGAAGCACATGTTGACTTCTTCCTAAATGAATTCTGAAGTTAGTAGAATATTTATTACACATGAAGGGAGGAAGTAATTTCACTTACTAAATGCCATCAGTGCAGTGGGACATGGACACTATTGAACCTTGATGAGGTGTTTGTTGAAATGCTGATTGTGTCAAAAAATTAGGAGAATAGAAACATAACTGAAATAGAAACTCTGTGTACTAATAATCAGACTGCAAATCATAATGCTCTAACTTCACAGGTGTACACTAATGTTGGCCATTTTCAAACATCATTTCAATATATGTTGACTTACTAATTTTTCCAAAAACCAAAGGTAGCTTTGAGAAGCCACATCTGAAAATGTGTGCACTATTAAGCTGATTGACCTTTTGGGATTTTAAATAATACATAGTTGATTTTGTAATTGTATTAAATGTATTTGTTAAGGAGATTGGAAGGCATGATTATTATGTAGAAATAGTACTTTATTGATTGATTTATTTAATTTTTGTTGTTGTTTGTTTGTTTGTTTGTTTTGAGATGGAGTTTTGCTCTTGTTGCCCCAGGCTGGAGTGCAGTGATGAGATCTCAGCTCACTGCAACCTGTGCCTCCTGGGTTCAAGCAATTCTCCTGCCTCAATCCGCCCAGTAGCTGGAATTACAGGCACCTGCCACCACACCCAGCTAATTTTTGTATTTTTAGTAGAATACTAAAATACATGGTTTCACCATGTTGGCCAGGCTGGTCTTGAACTCTCGACCTTAGGTAATCCACCCACCTCGGCCTCCCAAAGTCCTTGATTTAATTTTTTAAAAATCACTTTAATTCCAAAACAATGGTGATTCATTTGGGAACCAAAAGACAATCTGTGCCACTAATGCATTTTTTAGAGTGTGTATAGACCATGCAAACAGGTTTATACCTACTTCTACCACTCCAGAGAAAACTCAAGTGTCATTGCTGATAGAATGAGTGGATATGGGAGTTAGAAATGGATACTCTAAAGAAGTACTAACACAAGATGTACCTGAGACAGTAAAGTGGAACAAGCAGCAAGACAAACTAAGTGAAATTTAACCCAGTTCATATTTTCTTCAAGGCTAGGGATGTGGGATGTGTGTGTGTATATGAACTTATTTTGAATTTAGGCTTCTGTTCCATTTCTTTGTGGTTTTTTGATACTACATTGAGTCAATGAACCATATAGCTATTCCTTTGTCATCTAGAAGAAATGTATTCTTCTCACTAGAGTTAAAAGAATAAAGGAAAAGGAAACAGATCCACATCCTTGTGTGTGCTGTTGCACAGCTGTGGTTTATGCTGGTGGTCTATCTTGGCTACAGTTAGCATTTTAAGTGGATGTATTCTGCTCTGAGCAACAAAAGGCAATTATACTCTTTTACTATACTCTTTTACTCTATACTCTTACACTCTTTTACTCAGAAAATCACTCACTTATTATGCTATAATTAAGCCAGAGATGTTGATGGAAAGGTGCGACTTGAGCAATCAACAGCAAGTGGTTTATATTATATATACATTATATTCTATATATATATAATTTCTCCAGTATTTGTGTGTATATATATATATATATATATATATGAAAAATTTTATTTTCCTTATTGTTAATTTTACCCTACTGGACATTTTGAAGTTTTAGACATTCATTTGAAAGTGAAGTGAATCTCTTTGGTTTAAGCAACCTTTAAAAAGTTAACCATACATTATTATAGTCACCATCTTTAATCTAGATTAGCATTTCCTAAATTATGAGAAAAACAGACCCTAAAATATAGTTCTGTCATCAAATAAATAAACATTAAATGTAAATGGGAAGGGAATGACCTTGGGGATGGGAATTGATATTTTAAAAACTATTATGGGTTAATGCCTACTTCAAACCTCTCCGGTGGTGGAAGGAGGCAGTGGGGATTTTGTATGTGGCACATTTCTTAATTTTGGCGAAGAAATCACCTCCTGCTTTAGAGAAAAATGAGATAGGATCTTATCTGTATCATTTACTAGGCATGAAATAGATGAAAATTGTGGCCGTAAGACTGTTACCACTTCTGTAAAATGTGTGTGGAAGTCATTTGAGCTAAGTAGGCAAAGATCTGGCATTTGGTTGTAAAAGGAAAATAAAATCTCAGGACCCCTAACTCACTATGTCAAAGGGAAAAGTTAAGCTTGTCAACTGAGTCATGCCCCAACTACCTTCTGTTTGTTCCCTGACAGCTATAATTTACATGCTTACCTTATCTTGTATAAAATGTAGATTTACTGAGCCTAACATGAATGTATAATTTACTCTCACTCCTTCTTTTTACATCTAAATTGTAGATACACTGACGGCCAATAAGAGACATATAAGAATGTAACCATTTGCTTCATTGCCTACCTTCTCTCATATTTCCCTCCTTTTTCTTCCCTTCCTACTTGCTCTTTCCCTTTGAATATTGAAGTTCCAACATTCTCTTTGGAAAAGGTACAGTACATGGATTCTACTGTGACTCCTGTTTCCTTTTTCCCAGACATATTCTCAACCTTGGCAAAATAAACCTCTAAATCATTGGAGATCTGTCTGCCTCAGTCACTTTTTGGTTTACACAGCACAGTGGTATTCATACTTAATATATGAGACCATTTTTAAATAAAATACTTTTGAAGAAATAAATAGTATATTTTCTCTTGATAGTATTATTTCTAAATGCAATCCATTACATAGGTAAAATTAAGCAATTGCAAACTTGCATAAATACTACTACTGTATAAAGGTTATTTTTCCTGTAAGGAGAATCTTTTTTTAAAAAACCTTAGTACTTTTGAATTCATCATAGCACAGATATATAGCATGGTCATCATAGCATGGTCATCAGTAAGAAAGCAACAAATAGCTTTAATTGTAATTAAAATTTTTAATTCTAATATTCTGATTGTACACTTATGAATTGTATATTTTGTTTCTGATTAATCTTTTATTGTAAGATTTCCTAAAAAAGGGATATAGCTTTGTTTAGAGTTCAGAGTTAAGAAGACAGTTTTCAGAGTTCAAACAAATTTCATGCTATGTGTTATGCAGCCAGAAGTAAATTCTTCTCCAGATTACCCATTTTAATCAATTTTACTTAGCCCCCAGGTGTAGAGAACTAAACAGAAATGCAAGTTTAATTGTTTTTGCACGTCTCTTCCCTTAGACTGAATAGCGTTTTCTTTGTAAGTGTTTTCTCCCATCATCAAGCATTTCTAAGCATTTTCTTGGACTCTTAAAAGTGTCCTGTGGCCCTTCCTTATAAATGAAGAATGGGAGATTATAATTCTAGTGAAAATTGGAGTTCTCCTAAAGACCACTGTGTTTGCATTTTGTTTTGTTTGAATCTGCTATTTAGGTGGATCTTGTAACACTCAATGTAGGTAAGAGAGGCAGTTTTTTTAATAACAGAAAAATTATTTTGCATTCATCATTTGGTCTGTTGCCCTAGGTTACCAAATATTGTACTGTTGCTCTAAAATAAATAACTCATGGTACCCAGCAGGAGCAATAGTGAAGGTATTCAATCAGTACATCATTACAAAAGATATATCTTCATTGTTTACATGCACATGTAAAAACAGAGTCCCAGGAAACCAGTTGGGTTCTTGCTAAAACTTTAACATCTACAGTTAACAAATACTGTAATATCTGAAAATGTTATGTTTATATTAAAATATAGGCACATTATTTTAAAATAATTCTTCTAAAAATATGTCTAAAGTAAAGCAATTAAAATATCTCATTTAGATTTAATATTTAATATAACTAATTTAAATTTTAAAATGACATTAATGCTTCTTTTGAGTGTAATATTATCATTTTCTTTTTGCAATTTTACAGTTTTATACAAGAAGTGGTATGTTCAGGTAGAAATAAAAACTAACAAAATATGTATATACTTTTGGAATTAAACTGCTTTCCATTAATTAAATATGTATTTTTATGGTAAGATAGCAGGAAGCATCTAAGAAAATTTTATTAAATAAAACAAATGGGTAATTTACCACTTTTTAAATATGTATTGCAAAGCTGATTTCAGAAGAAATTTGGACTTCTTATTCTTATTAATAGTTTTGTCATAAGCATCCAGGGAATTTGAGAGTCCAAAATTCTCTTCCAAATAACTCCCACCACCAAAACCATTTGTCTAGGGTCTGAAAACATAAGGAGAGAAGAAAACCTAAATTCTGGGTGCTCGTAGAATGTCTAACCAGATAGGGATGATGACAAATACAACAACAAAAAATAATGTGAGGCACATTTTACTAAGCTTTGTATGTTTTAGTCTAGCAATCAAATGTTAGCATAAGTCAGAATCAAGTTGAGGACCTGCTAAAACTACCAAGCTGTTCGCCTCCACCCCAATGATCACCCCACTGATTCAGTAGGTCCAGGATGTGATCTGAGGATATACATTTCTAGCAAGTTCCCAAGTGATACTTACGGTGCTGGATAAGTTACTACACTTCGAAGACCTTTAACCTACAAAACAATTTTTACGAGGGAAACAATATTACTCCTGCTTTACAGAATCTGAAGAAGAATCTGAGCCTCAGAGTTATTGGGTTGATGCAAACATAACTGCAGTGTCTGCCATTACTTTTAATGACAGACACTGCAATTATGTTTGCATCAACCCAAATATTAATAAGTATAGTCTAAAGTCACCCTGTGGTTCAAGTACAGGACCTGTTACTCTTAATTCCCAAATCATAGCCATTGAATTCAGAAAAGGTCACTGACATTAAAGTAGCTGAAGGTCAGTAAAAACCTTGTTATGAAAAATCTGAAATGCAGTATTTGATATATCTTGTTCCTTCTGTCATGCAATGGAATGGAAAGTTGACTATCTATTTAATCTGACCAATGTGGATAGTGCCGACTCCCTTTAAGTTGAAAATGACTTCATTCTTAACAGCTTGTAGAGGAAAATTAGTCAAGCAATTTCATTTCATAATTTTACTTTAAGCTATATTATTACAGGAAAGGTTGAGATTAAGCATTAGTTCTGTAAGAAAAACACCTCTGGCAGTGCATTGCTTGGCTTAGCTGCTTAGATGAGAAAACACTATGAAACTTCCCTAAGCCTTTCAGCCAGGTCATGGTTGTTTAGCACACACTTGACACAGGCAGAAATGATATGAACCATATTGTAAACTCAGACAATAATTAGGGGAGAGGAGCATAGGTGAAAGAGGGTTTGACATATCTGAAGCAAGGGAATAGGAAATCAGGAACAGGCAAAGTGTATCCAAGATACTCAACCCTGGAAAACCTAGAATGGAGAGTTACTCCTAATAACATACAGCTTGACAGTCAGGAATTTCGATAGAAAGTGTTTTTAAGGTAGCAACAGCAAGAGGTGGGAACCTAGTAAGTGCAAGCTTCTTTGACCTATAGGATCACTGGTAATTTATATGACCTGACTTTGAGTATAGCAGGGTAAAAAGTAGTAAATTATAACTGGACTTTGGCTAGATATGTTGGGTTTGTTTGTTTGTTTTTTGAGAGACCTTCTATGAAGGAGAGAACCCATATATATTATTCAAACCTGTATCTTTGAAAGTATCACATTGTTTGATACATGGTAAGGGCTCAGATGTTCGTTTGTTTGTTTGTTTGTTTGAGTGGAAGAATGGATATTTAGATAGAAGTGTGCATACAAAGACAGATAAATGAGTAAAAACATATAAACATAAATTGAGAGTTAGGATTTTGAAAAGTATGAGTTGAAGGCAGTTTAAAAATGGTTTAGTTTGATTTCAAACATTATGGAAACAATCTTAGGGAGATACAGGTTCTAGATTCAAGTTTATCAGTGAACTAGTAGTGTCACTTTGGGAACATTTTTGTACTTTGAGATATTTGAGATATTGAGAGAAAATTATCTCTGAGTAAGATAAAGATATACTTTAATTATATTTAAATATTTTGCAATTTAATACCTACAGGCATAATAAATTCTTACTGCTAATCACCAGTAAGATTCTGATTTTAAAATAAATAATTTCAATGTAATTATATTTAAGACTGTGCAATTAGAATGATCTATGTGATTATAGCTGAACTGAATTTTCTAATTCAATTAGTTGGTGAATAATTTTTTTTTACTCTATAACCTAGTATATGAAAGACCACATTTTAAAGCCTTTAACAAAAGTCTTTATGAATAAATTATTAAAGTGGAAATGAATTAATTGAAATTGCAACAATCCACTTGTTCGATAAAACTCAAGCATGAAATATTTTACCAAATTTGTGATTGACTTTAACAAATTAAAAAATTATCTCCTAGCTTTATACACTAAAGGATATATAAAGAATATAGCTATGTAGACTTAAATACTCAACACACAGGCAAAACAGAAAGTATGATCTCTCTGTGAAAGGTCTAAACCCTGATTTTTAAAATACTTGATAACTTGAAAACCTGTTCAGTTTTTACATATTTTAAACATTCATATTTTGTATCTAGTGAGACATAATCACATAATTTCAAGAAGTTTCCTCCTCTTTTTCTTAACTAATAATTCTCTATTTCTCAGTGAACCATGAAGGCTTTAGCTGTTATGTACTCAAGTTGGTTATTATTGTCACACAGCCATCACTGAAATTTATAAATTCCCAAATAAAGTTAGATACATGATCCTAAGCTCCATGCTACCCAGACCTTTACCACCTCCACAGACACTTGACTCTGCTTCTTGAGGAGAGAGGGGATATAATATTTGGTCCTGTATTTGTGTTAGTATAGGTTAAAATTTTTCTTGAAAGGTGGATAAACTATTGGATGGTAGGTTAGTAAGTGTTCTTCACAAAAAAGTGCATGGGTGATGTTATCACTCCCGCATTCAACCTAATACTAAATATTAGATCCAAAGAAAATTTTCCTCAAAAGAATATAGCTTAGAAAAAGATAGTGTTGGTAGCTCCAAACTTCCAACCTTTCAGAGAAACATCAAAAATGCACAGAAACTACCAGAACCAATTTATCAGGACTCTGGAAATAGGCAAAGGTTTACAGCCATCAAGTGAACAATAAATAAAAAGACAACTAAAAAAGTGGTAGGAAAACTTTGGGCCATTTTTGCTTGCCCTTTCCTTACTCCTTCCCTGCATCATGACATTCTTGAAGATGACAGCCTGTGTTCTCAACACAGGACTGTTATTCCAAGTTCTGGAGAGAACAGAGAAGATCTCATTTACAATCATTATTCAAACTTCTCCAGAGGACTGCCTGAAGGATTGACACAAGGTGATTGTCTTTGTTTTGCCTGTCTTAGAACTCAGGTCAGAGAAGCAGTGGGCATTGCTGTAAAATGTAAGGCAAATGAAAAATGTGCAGTGGCCTGGAGCAAAAAAATTACACCTGAGACATAAAATGGCCTATGGCTTTGGGGAAAAAGCTAGGGAGAGTGTTTATTTGGGAAATTAGGGCATTCAAAATATTATGTATACTGAGTAATTTCAAAATTCCAGGGAGTACTGAAGAATGCAAAAAGCTACACATGCCCAAGGCATAATATATTCTCAGAAAAAATCATGAGAAATCCCTAAGCTTTCACAAAAATAAAATGAAAATGAAAATTTGCTCCTATAATTTATCTAAAAGTTTTATGTTTTGAGATGTTTTATTTAGATCTATGACCCTTTTAAACACTATATTTTATATGGTGTGAGGTAAGGGTCTATTGTTAAATTGAAAATTTCTTAATTTGTTCGAATTAGATGACTGCCATTCCATTATATCTTAGAGTGAACATTAGCAAAATCAAAATCAACACATTTATACTTCCTTCCAATTACATTTTCTCCAATTCCATCTTTTTTGTTTAAGTATATCACCATCCTCATTCTGCTTGATTAGAGGGTAGAGTCTTGATTGTCTCTTTTCTCATTATTCTAATCTAATTTATTACCAAATTATATGGAATTTATTTGCAACATATCATTGGAACTCTTTTTTCCTCTGAATTCATGGTACTGTGGTACTTTTCCAAGTCAGAACTCCAACAACAGTTTTTCTGTGAACCACTGCAAGAATTTACTATTACTGCCAAATTTACTTATATTGTACACTGGTAACAGCTACTAAAATTCCAGACTTACAGCCTTTCAATATCTGTGAATTACAAACATGTTTTCCTGGTATTCAGTGTTCTTCTGATTACAACATACTTTTTTAACTTGCTCTTGCTTCTTGTCTTACCAAGCTGAATACCTCCCCTCATTTTCCTGATAATATTAACTACTACACTGCCATAACTTGGATTCTTCATTTACATGGATTACTTCCTATTATTATGATACTCATTTCTATAATCTCTAACACAGATGACAGCTCTTCACTGAAAATTTTTCAGATCATTTTGACTGGAAGGTCTCAATGTTATTTTTTCAGCTAGATTTTCTGTCCTTTATTATCTGGTCTTTTCTTATAGCACTCATCAGTTTATGCCATGCCATATAGAGCAACTGCTTTTATAGGCTTTATGCCACTTACTGTAGCACAGAGTCCTTCAGAGTAAAATCTACATATGTTATCATTTGCACCCTGGGTTTTCTATTTTAAAATAGTGAATTTGCTACTGAATACACACTGTATATTAGGAAAAGTTCAGTTCTGTGCTCAGAAAATAAATGTATTGTTCCTCACAGAGATGAAAGGATCAAGGAAATGACTTCACCATTTCAATCTATCAGAAAAATATAGTCTGCAGAGAGGACACCCTTTTAAAGTTATTGCTGTTTATACAGTGAATGTATGCTTCAATAATTTTGTCTACTTTCTCTACATTTATTAATTTAATGTCTGCATGTGTGGTGGAACCATCTTTAAACTAATATTGGTTTAACAGAAATGAAGATCTATACATCATCAACTAGATATGAAGAAGGAGACCCATGGATGCTCTTATGATAAAAGTCAGTTACAATAACGGTTTTATTATTCTAATGTTGCAGGAATTAAGGGACAGGAGAGACCAATGGGTGGAACAGGAGGATTTTATTTAGGTGGCCACCGACCCAGCAGATTAACATCCAAAGCCTGAGCTCTGAACAAAGACAGGGCCTGACTTTTATACATGCAACCAAAGGGAATTGGTCAGTTAGTGCTGCGAAACCTGTAAGGCAGGTCAGTAAACAAGCTTACAGAAGTAGAACAAAGGCAGTTTATCAAACAGTGACAAGTTTTACAACTCAAGCCAGTTGTTGCAACTCAGGCATATCTTGTGACCTTTGCTGTGCTACACAGAAGGGAAAAACAGGAACTTACAAAACTTGCCAATATAATTGTGAGAATCGTAAGGGGGGAGAAGCTGAAAGAGAAAAACTTGTTTTTCCCCACCTTGCTCTGGGATGGGAGGGAGAGACTCTGGAGCACATCTCTTCTGGGCCCTGGGCTCTGCAGATAATGCTATGAAAGCCTCGACAGAGCCCTGCCCTTCCCTGGGTCTTGGAGTGAGTCAATCTAGTACAGGAAAACTTGTTTCTGTTTTCGTATTTTCTGTTTCACTAACACTGCAGCCAACTTCATTTAGATCAAACTCTACATCTCTGATTTAGTCTACAAGAACGAATAGGATCTGTTCCTTTCTATTCCTCCAATCTCATTTTTCCTGAATGTACTTTGCTCAGTTTAAAATAGTGCCAGTCACTATTATTTTATGTCTCTGCTTAAATAACTATGATTGTTATCTAAATAGAACCTTTATGCACTCTTTTCTCTATATTTTATTCAGTTTCTAAACATTACTTACATTATATTGCATATTTATTCCTAAATTGTCAGCTTCTCTCTGTAGTGTAAGCTCCATTACACTACAGGAAACTAGTGTGACTCCCTACACTACTAGGGAAAGTATGTTTTAGCTAGAACAATACCTGCCATGTGATCTTCTTCAACACATTTGTTTAATAACTCAATGGAAGCCGGTGACCTTGCTGTAAATGGTCCCTTGACTATATGCCAGAGTGATTTTAATTCATGCAAACCCAGCATAACATCAATTGGGAAGTCACTGATTACAGAAAACTATGAAAATATCCCTTAAAATAAATTATTAATAAGAAAAAATAATCTTCAAGGCACATGCTCCCTGGAGGGAACCAAACCCTAAAACATTCTCAAAGATAACAAAGTCTTCAAAAATCTGACTAATTAAATCAAAATTGTGCTTCGCCTGTTGTTAAGAAAAATTAAACAAAGATTAAGGTAGAAAAAATTTCTCTCACCAGAGTGTTTGAAAGACAAAATACTATAAAAACTTAAGTAAAAATGTTAGAGGGACAGAAATCTAAGGAGAATAGCAATAATGTGAAGAGAAAGTGCAAAGAGAAAGGGTTGGGTTGTGCTCACCCAATTATTGCTCAGTGTTGTCAGACACTTCTCATTATCTCAATGTAATGTATCTTCTTTTTCATCAATTTTCATCTCCATTGTATAATGTACCTTGTGCCTGAATTAGGCATTTTTAGCTAAGGCAGTAGCATTCAGAGAAAAAGATAAGATTTGAGGTTTATCAGAGTCATCCACACCCTGGCAGTACTCCAAGACATCCATAAATCATTAGAACAGACCTCTGCCTTCAGAGTTCAAGGCTTAGGCCGTATCGGAAAAACCCGCTCCTGGTGTTTAACATGGGTTTTTTTCTATTTCCTAAGTGTCTCGGCTGGGTTGAGAAATAAAGGGAAAGAGCACAAGAGAGAGAAATTTAAAGCTAGGTGTCCGTGGGAGACATCACTTGTTGGCAGGATCCGTGATGTTCCCCGAGCCGTAAAACCAGCAAGTTTTCATTAGCGATTTTCAAAAGGGGAGGGAGTGCACGGATAGGGTGTGGGTCACAGAGATCACATACTTCACAAGGTAATACAATATCACAAAGCAAATGGAGGCAGGGTGAGATTACAGGACCATCGGATGAAGAGAAATTAAAATTGCTAATGCAGTTTCGGGCACACATTGTCACTGATAACATCTTATCAGGAAGCAGGGTTTGAGAGCAGGTAACTTGTCTGACCACAATTTGTTAGGTGGGAATTTTCCCATCCTAGTAAGCCTGGGAGCACTATAGGAGACAAGGGCTTATTTCATCCCACCGGCTTCGACCATAAAAGACAGGACACCTTAAAAAGGGGCCGTCTATAGGCCTACCTTCAGGATGCATTCTCTTTCTCAGGGATGTTCCTTGCTGAGAAAAAGAATTCAGCGATATTCAGATATTCTCTGAGAGGAATATAGCTCTGTTTCCGTCGAACTCACCGGGGGCCAAAGTTACCTCTCTTGTTCCCTGAACATTGCTGTTATCCTGTTCTTTTTTAAAGATGCCCAGATTTCATATTCAAACACATGCTCTACAAACAATTTGTGCAGTTGACACAATCATCACAGGGTCCTGAGGCGACATTCCTCCTCCTCAGCTTACAAAGAAGATGACGGGATTAAGAGATTAAAGTAAAGACAGGCATAGGAAATCACAAGGATATTCACTGAGGAAGTGATAAGTGTCCATGAAATCTTCACAATTTATGTTCAGAGATTACAGTAAAGACAGGTGTAAGAAATTATAAAAGTATTAATTTGGGGAACTAATAAATGTCCATGAAATATTCACAATTTATGTTCTTCTGCCGCAGCTTCAGCAGGTCCCTCAGTTCCGGGATCCTGATTTCCCGCAACAAGGCCGGGTAAGGGAAAGTAGGGGGTCCAGGCTTGCTTCTGAATGGCAGTTCAGGAGCTGGTTAGAGGAAAAGTGGGCTGGCATTTTCAACCAAGCATTTAGACAGTGGTTATGCAGCAGATTGGGAAACAAAGCCAGTGAATAAAATGAGCATTGGAGGATTGAAAAAGAAATAATTTAGATGGAACTAACGTTTTAGGACACTTTATCTTAATCAGCCAACACTCTAGACAAGCCAGAGTGCAGATTGTGTGGCTAGGAGCCCAGGTATAATGACTATTTCAGACCTCTTGTAATAAGCTCTAATCAACCACTTGGGATAGAACATAAACTCTAAATCGCATGTTAGTGTTGGTACCAGAGCATAAGGTGAGCTGAAATGCACTTGGTAAAAATCCATAGTAATACAGGAGATGCAGTGGGTTTGTAGCTATTTTTTCCACATTTCTCACAGGTGCAAATTCATTTCCAAATAGTCTATTGATTTTCTGTGCAAATTTCTGCTCACATTTTATATAAAAATGTATGTCAGTGGAATATTAAAAATTAATACTAGAAATTTTCTATACAGTTTCAAGGGACTTTATTATTTTGAAAAAAAAAAAGATTATTTGTCAATATCTGTGAAGAGTTCCTTGGTATTGTTTGAAATTTACAGAGGAAAAAAAGTAACAGTACATCTTTAGTTTTAGTACAAAAATGAGGGCAAAGCAAATATTCTAAATAATAAAAAAAATTCTTTTTAGAAAGTTTCAAGTGTTCTTTAAAATGTGGAATAATAAACTAAGTTGTATTTTTAAAAATCTCTTAGTCTTTCTATTTTATTATGTAAAGTTGACAGCATTCATGTATTTATACTAACTTTTTCACTGAATAAGTTCAGAGAGTTACAATAAAATATAAATAAATCTATTTAATGTATAATCTCTAAGTACACATAATGATCACATTTAAAGATAAACTGAAGATATTAGATGAGACTCATCACCCACTTATCAAGACAAGGCCCAAAATATAGCAACTATTATAAGGAACAACAGGCTAAAACAAAAATTGTTATCTCAACAAATCAGTAGTATGTACTGTCATTAATTTTTTCTTTAAGTAGGTCTTGGAAAATAATATAAAATATGATAAAATCACATATAACACTGAAATAGGACATTTTAAAAATATGTAGGATATAAGGGGAATTAAAAAAGAAGAAGCAAATCTTCATAATACACATACTACTTACCTGATTGTGCTGCATTCCTAACTAAAGAAACATTCCCCGTATCATGATCATATGGAAATAAACCAAATGTGATCAACTGGCATTTAACCAAACATTGCAAATTAGTGTTTCATCTTTAACACTTTGAGGGAGAAGAAACAAAGCATGTTGTAATTTACAAATATGCAGCAAAAATTGATTCATACTGATACAATGCTATTTAAAGAAATTTGCTTCCTGCTTTTCTTATGGCTGTTTGATGGTTTGAGAGCTAATGAATGATATAGAGATTACATAATAATGTACACAAGTTCTAGAAAAAAACAAAATGCTAGAAGTCAAAAGGTTACCAAAAATCATAAGCAAAAGGAGAAAATAGCACAAAATATCAACTAGATTATAAAAACTGTGTGAGTCATTAAGCAATAGGTGTATCTATGATTACATATCATAGATTGTAGCTTAATCAATTGCAGAGTAAATTGAATACAGGAATTTAATCTGGAAAATAGAAAACTGTTAACCTTCTGAAGCCTAAATCACATAAAGCAGTTTCTAATTGTGCTAATCTAGCTGAAGCTAGAGAAGAGAAAACATGGCCTTCAAACTCTGCTTTCTAAGAGAGAATAGTAATAAGCAAGTATAGATCAGTTTCAGCATTCATGTAATAGGCAGGGTTAGCAACACCATGTTAGCTAGGTGATGAAGAGCAAAGGGCAATGTCCATAGGGACACCCTCCCAAAAGAGAAGAAATTGAGGGATACTGGAGATATGAAAAGAAATACCCAGCACTTTGGGAGGCCGAGGCAGGTGGGTCATCAGGTCAAGAGATTGATTGAGACCATTCTCACCTACATGGTGAAGCCCTGTCTCTACTAAAAATACAAAAATTAGCTGGGCATGGTGGCACGCTCTTTTAGTCCCAGCTACTTGGAGGCTGAGGCAGGAGAATTGCTTGAACCCGGGAGGCAGAGGTTGCAGTGAGCCAAGATCATACCACTGCACTCCAGCCTGTCAACAGAGCGAGACTCTGTCTCAAAAATAAATAAATAAATACAATAAAATAAATAAGTATGAAAAGTGTATATTGGGTATCCAGAAAATATACTTTATAATTTAAGCCATTAAAATTGAGATAATAGCTCAGGGTGGGGGAATATTTAAAAAATAATCAGCAAAAGCAAATAATGAGAGCTTCAAACATTTAAGGAGGAAGCAAAAGAAAAAGCATCTCCACAAAGTATGCAGAAAATACAGAGAGAGTTAAGACGAAAGGCAATTAAAGGATGGTAAATGAACAGAATACTACGACTATTAAGGAAGTAAAGAATATACACCAAGAATAATACCAAGAAAGTTAAGGTGTATAATTGACAAAAGTAAATCAAATTGTACAAAGGTTAAACAAATCATTAGATAAAAATTATTAAGTCATGCTGCACTCAGATGACAATCAGTCTGTCCTATAGGCAATTAATAAATAAGTTCCTAAAAGTAATTAGCCTCAATATGTGATTTGCTATTGTCTTTCCTCATTTTTCTTTTGGATAAATAATCACATTAAACACACATAAGCACACATATATCAAGTACATTTGAGAAACATTGCACAGCGTAACATGCACTATGCAATGTGGCAGCCAGTAGCATCTGTGGCTATTTAAATTTAAACCACACTAATTAAAAAGGAATCGAATTAAAATTCAGTCCCTCAGTTGTCCTAACACAATTCAAGTGTCAATAGCCATATGTGGCTAATGGTTACCCTATTGGATAGTGCATATATAGAACATTTCCAACGTTACAGAAAGTAATATTGTGCAGATCTGCGGAAGGCACAATCTATTTTATCATATTAACTGTGCTGAGCAATGTAGGAAACAAACAGTGAAGTGTTATTTAGCGATAAAAATGAATGAAGTATCAATACACAAAACCATATACATAAGTCTCAAGGTAATTATTCTGGGTGAAAGAAATCACACAAAAAATAAATATCGAATGATTCCAGCTATACAAAGCTCTAGAAAATGTAAATCAATCTATGTATCTTTTACACCAGTATCATGCTGTTTTGGTTACCATAGCCTTGCAGTATAAGATACACAGACCAATGGAACAGAATAAATGACTCAGAAATAAAGCCAAATACATACAACCAACTGAATTTTGACAAAGCATGCAAAACATGAATTGGCAAAATGACTGCCTTTACAACAAATGATGTTGGGGTAATTGCTAAGCCACGTGTAAAAGAATGAAAAGATCCCTCTTTCTCAAGATATACATAAATTAATTCAAGATGAACTCAAGACATAACTCTAAGATCTGAAACTATAAAAATTCTAGAAGAAAACCTAGGAAAACCTCTTTTGGACATTGGTCTTGCCAAAGAATTTATGACTAAAACCCCAAAAGCAAATGGAACACAAACAAAAATAAATAAATGAAATCCAATTAAACTAAAAAACTTCTGCACAGCAAAAGAAATAATCATTAAACAGATAACCCACAGAATGGGAGAAAATATTTGCAAATTATGCATCCAACATAGGACTTAATATCCGGAATCTACAAGGAACTAAGATCAGCAAGAAAAAAAAAATAATCCTATCAAAAGATGGGCAAATGACATGCATAGACATTTTTCAAAGATAGACAAGTGGCAAAAAAAAAAAAAAAATGAAAAAATGCTCAACATCACTAATGATAAGAGAAATGAAAATTAAAACCATCATGAGATACCACCTTATCCCAGACAGAATGACCATTATTAAAAAGTCAAAAAATAATAGATATTGCCATGGATGTGGGTGGGAATGTAAATTAGTACAACCTCTATGGAAAACAGTTCGGAAACTTCTCTATGTAAAACAGTATGGAGATTTCTCAAAGAACTAGCAGTAGATCTACCATTCAACCCAGCCATACAACAGCTGGGTATCTACCCAAAGGAAAAGAAGTCACTCTATCAATAACACACCTGCATGTGTATGTTTGTCTCAGCACTATTCACAATTTTAATAATATGAAATCACCTTAAGTGCTCATCAACCAATAAGAGTATAAAGAAAATGAGGCACATATGTACTATGAAATATTACTCAGCCACAAAAAAATGAAATTTCTTTTGCAGCCACTTGGATGGAACTGGAGGCCATTATTCTAAGTGAAGTAACACAGAAATGAAAAGCAGATAGTGTATGTTTTTACTTACAAGTTGGAGCTAAGCTGTGGATATGCAAAGGCATACAGAGTAGTACAGTAGACACTGGAGTCGCAGAAGGGAGAAAGGTGGCAGAGGGGTGAGGCACGGAAAGGTACTTATTGGATACAATGTACACTGCTTCCTTAATGGGTGCACTAAAATCCTAGACTTCACCACTATACAATTTTTTTTTCCACCCGAGACGAGTCTTGCTGTGTTGCCCAGTCTGGAGTTGAGTGGCACAATCTTGGTTCACTGCAACCTCTGCCTCCCAGGTTCAAGCAATTCTCCTGCCTCAGTCTCCCAAATAGCTGGGATTACAGGCAAGTGCCTCCATACCTGTCTAATTTTTTGTATTTTTAGTAGAGATGGTGTTTCACCATGTTGGCTAGGCTGGTCTCGACCTGGCTGGCCTCTAACTCCTGACCTCATGATCCGCCCACCTCTGGTCTCCCCAAGTGTTGGGATTACAGGTGTGAGCCACTGTGCCAGGCACAGCTATACAATTTATCCATGTAATCAAAAGCCTTTTTTTTTTTTTTACCTCTAAAGCTATTGGAATAAATAAAACTAGTTAAGAAAAAAGAGGAATGATTGGAGGACTGTGAGATAGGCAACAAGAAATACTAGAACTCAGAAAAATATTATGTTATGGCTGGGCAGAGTGGCTCATATCTGTAATCCAGCACTTTGGGAGGCCAAGACCAGAGGATCACTTGAAGCCAGGAAATTGAGACCAGTTGGGCAACATAGTGAGACCCCATCTCTACAAAAAATTTAAAAATTATCCAGCACAGTGGCATACCCCTGTATTCCCAGCTACTTGGAAGGCTGAGTGGGAGGATCCCTTGAACCCTGAAGTTTGAGGCTGTACTAACCTATGATTGAGCCACTGCACTGTAGCTGTAGCAACAGATTGAGACCCCATCTCTTAAAAAACAAAAGAAGTATGACTATGGCAATTTGTACCCTGAAGGAACTTATGCCATTTTAAGTTATGTATGAATATTCGTTTCATTTTCACGTCATGATTGTATATGAAACATACTTATGAGGACTGTCTCTTTTTTAAACCAATTCTTCAAAATCAATGGCTTTATGACAATTGTCATCAAGTTAAAATACAACTGATTTTCAAAATATTATGTCTGACAGCTACAAAATTTTCTTAAGAATCAATCCATTAGTTAGCCTGGCGTGGTGGTGCACACCTGTAATCCCAGCTACTCAGGAGGCTGAGGCAGGGGAATTGCTCGAACCCAGGAGGCAGAGATTGCAGTGAGCCAAGATCACACCACTGCACTCCAGCCTGGTGACAGATCAAGACTCCATCTAAAAAAAAAAAAAAATCCATTTACAAGGATGGTTTTAGTTAATATCATTAATGTTTCATCTTCCCTACCAAAATTAAACTGCTTCATAGTGTATCTAAATTAATTTGGCTGCTGCATAAAATGTGCCTTATATTTTAATTAACATACAAAATGTTTACTGTTTCATTAATCAAAACATGTCAAACAATATACCATTAGCTAATGAAAGAAAATCTCAATTGCTCTTAAATAGGTGTCATAGAAATTTTCTGAGTCTAAACGCAATATTTATCACACCAGTTTTATTTTTCTTTCAAGTGCCAACATCAGTCTCTTACTTAGTTTTTAATAATTCCAAGAATGAAGATGATACCAAATATGGATTTGATTAGAATTCCTTTGGAATTTGTGTAAAACACCTCTTGGCTTCCATTCATGCATTCATTCATTGAGTGTCTGTGTGTGTATGTGTATGTGTGTGTGAGAGAGAGAAAGAGGGATACTTTGGAGCATACAGCAAATAGCAAAACCTATTTATATAACAGTAGTTATATAATAAAGATTGAGAGATACAAAAATAAATTAATATATGCTATATAATGTCAAAAATTGTTAATTGCTTTGAAAACAGTTACATAGGATACTGACTTCAAGAGCAACTGGAATGGAAAGAGGTAGATTAGAAAACGCAATTGGGCAGAAAGTCAAGATAGGGGAAGGCAGTGTAAAAGTCTGGAGGAGGACGTTCTCTAAGTGCTGTAGGTGTTGCATAATAAATACAGCAACTCTGAGGAAGGAATAAACCTGTCATATTCATGACAGGAATCAAGTCATGCTACAGGAAAATGTTTGAGTAGAATGGCAGAAGGTAAGTTTACAAAGACAGATAAAGACCAAGGCATGTAGGTTCTCAAAAGATATAAAAAGAACTTTGGATTTTATTGTAAGTATGAGAGAAAACCCAGAGCAGAATTTGGCAAAGAGAGTAACATGATCTTATTTATATTTATAAAAGATTACTCTGGCTATGTGGGGAATAGGCTGCAGAAGAGCAACCAAAATGAACTAAAACCAGTTAGAAAGCTATTGTGTTGTTTCAAGTTCAGTGTAACTTGAACAAAGGTGGTGGCAGTGAGAGCACTGAAAACTGGTCAGACTTGGGATGCATAGTGAGATTACCCCAATATGATTTGCTGATGGATTAGAGATGGGTGTGAAAAAAAATTCAGAAATGGCTATATAGGTTTGAGGCCTGTATTAGTCACTTTTTATACTGCTGTATAAAACTGCCCGAGACTGCGTAATTTACAAAGGAAATAGGTTTAATTGACTTACACTTTCACCTGGCTGGGGAGGCCTCAGGAAACTTACAATCATGGCAGAAGGTGAAGAAGTAAGTACCTTATTATTTATGTATTGATTTATTTTTTGTGGAGATGGAGTCTCGCTCTGTCGCCCAGCCTGGAGTACAGTGGTGCAATCTTAGCTCACTGCAACCGCCACGTCCTGGGTTCAAGCAATTCTTCTGCCTCAGCCTCCTGAGTAGCTGGGACTACAGGCACACACCACCAGGCCTGGCTAAGCTTTTTTGTATTTTTAGTAGAGACGGGGATTCACCGTGTTGCCCAGGCTGGTTTTGAACTCCTGAGCTCAGGCAATCCACCTGCCTTGGCCTCCCAAAGTCCTGGGATTACAGGCGTGAGCCACCGCGCCCAACCACAAGTACTATCTTTACAAGGCAGCAGGAGAAAGAGAGCACAGAGGAAAATCTACTACTTACAAACCGTCAGAGAACTCCCTCACTATCAGGAGAACAGTATGGGAAACAGTCCACCTTGCCCCCAGGATCCAGTCACCTCCCACCAGTCCGTCCCTCCACATGTGGGGATTACAATTCAAGATGAGATTTGGTGGGGACACAGAGCCAAATCATGTCAAGTACTATCTTTACAAGGCAGCAGGAGAAAGAGAGCACAGAGGAAAATCTACTACTTACAAACCGTCAGAGAACTCCCTCACTAGCAGGAGAACAGTATGGGAAACAGTCCACCTTGCCCCCAGGATCCAGTCACCTCCCACCAGTCCGTCCCTCCACATGTGGGGATTACAATTCAAGATGAGATTTGGTGGGGACACAGAGCCAAATCATGTCAAGGCTGGAGAACTTCATGAATGACGACGTCACTTACTGAAATGGGGAAGACTGAGGAAATGGAGATTTGCAGGGAAGGAAGGGCATCAGGGTTTCTGCTTTTGACATGTGCTCTTTGACATAATTATTAGAAGTTAAATTGACATGCTGTGTTTATATTGTATATTTAAGTCTGAAATTTAGGGGTGAGGACTTGAGTGGGGATACTATTTGGCAGTTACAAAATGGTTTTGTGTTTTACTAAGTTTTTGTTTGTATGTTAAACTTTGTGTGTGTGTGTGTGTGTGTGCGTGTGTGTGTGCTTGATGAGAGAGAACTGGACAGGAAAAGAGAAAATAAAGAATATCAGTTTCTGTGTAGGGGTAGTGGTATATGTGTGTATTTCCCCTCTGGTGACTTCTATGCCATCTGGTTTTCTGAAGAAAACATATTGAAGAGAATACATTTTTACTCAATTACATTAAAACAGGAGATAGTGACAATTGGGAATATGTATGCAAATTTAGAAAAGACATAGTAACCCTACCTTATCTACAGGGGGGTATGTTCTAAGACCCCCAATAGATGACTGAAAACATGAATAATACCTATATATTATGTATTTTTCTATACACACATACCTATGATAAAGTTAAATTTATACATTAGACATAATAAGAGATTAACAACAATAACTAATAATCAGAAGAGTTATAACAATATATTATACTTAAAGTTATATAAATGTGGCCTCTCTCAAAATATGTTATTGTACTGGTACTCACCCTTTTCCTTCATGAGATGATGTGAAGTGATAAAATGTCTTCTTGATGAGATGAAGTAAGGTGAATGACATAGGCATTGTGACATAGCATTAGGTTACTATTCATTTCTGGCAATGCATCCAAAGGAGAATCATCTGCTTGAGTGATTCTGGATTATCCAGCCATGACATTGTTGATGGGTGAATGTCAGGAGCAGAGGATGATGACAACTAAAAGGCAGGTACCATACACAGTATGGATACACTGGACAAAGGGAGATTCATGCCGTGGGCAGGATGGGGCAGAATGATGCAAGATTTTATCATGCTACTCAGAATGGCATGCAGTTTAAAACATGAATCATTCATTTCTATAATTTTCTGTTCAGTATTTTCAGACGGCTGTTGACCACTGTAACTGAAATCACAGTAAAATCACAGGTAAGGGGGAACTACAGTATAAACAGGCTACATTTCAACTTTTGAAGAACAATTCTCCTATTTATCACTAATATATACTTAGTAATATCTTTTAAAACATATGTAAAAATAGGGTTACCTTAGTGGAAAAAATTGAGGGATAAAGGGTAATAGAGTACATCATGTATGTAATAGGGTAAATAAAGGATAATTGTATATCTGTTAAAACCACAAGAATAAATTTTAAATCCCATATTAAATTGCTAAATCATCACCTTTTCTTTTCGTACAGTTTTTCATGAGATTTAGCTATTGCTGAGGATTGTAGTTTGTTGTATTAACCTGGATGTATTCAATCAATTGAGAGATGAAATCATCTCTGATCACCACTTTGAAAACTCAGTGGTGGAGTGGCCTTAGTGTAAGGCATGAATAGACCTCAGCAGTGAAGGAGATGGACCCTATCTGATACCTCTGCTGTCCTGCTTCGCATCTGCTTGGCCTCACCTTTGATTCTAGCCTCATGCACAGCACATATTCATGTGTGGACTTTCATTCGCTTCCTTCTATAAACATTTTACACGAGCACGTTCTTTCAGCTTTCACTCTTTGTCCTGGGATTTCTCCCACGCAGTGAATACCAATAGGAGGCCTCTTGGAAGGAAGTGAGTTAATTTCCTGGGGATAGCCCTCAACCAGTGGTAGCAAAAGGCCATGTAAAACAGGCTTCTCGCTGTCTGTCCTTATGTGGATAGTACTCAGGGTCATTCTATGTGCTCTTCAAAAAATCCCTGGCCTGGTTGTTTTGACCCTAAATGCACCCTTAACGCTAATTTTTCTTCTCTGTTTCACTATCCTCTGTTCTTCACTCCTATTCCCATGGGGCAGCTTCCACAGAAATCTCATATATATAAGTTTGTGAACAAGGTTCTGCTGCTGGGAAAACCTCGTGCCTCTCTCTCTGTCTCTCTTTCTCTTATATACACAACACACAGACACACACCCCCCATCCACCCATTAAAAGAAAAAAATCATTCAATTTTCTTATTTATTTTCTTGCCATTTATGCTGCTCCTTAATATATTTTTCCTTTTTTATTTCTTTCTAAAATATCTAATATAGATGTGTCTATTCTATTTCACATTTTAAAATTGAAACCCATTACACTTATTTTACTATGTGTTGGTGGATGATGAAAAAAATAAAGTCTAAATGATACCAAAACAACCAATCAGCCTAGTTACTTGGATCAAAATACTTCCTTGGTTCTATGATAATGAAAATGACAGTGGAACACTTTTTTAAAGAATAAATGCCCTCTCTTTTTCTTTATGTCATCACCAATGCCTCTCATTGTGTTATGCACAGAATAAAAAGGTCTATAGAACTTACTCTTCTAGGTGCTTTATAGGTAATATCATTTAAAAATTTCCTCACAATTTTTTTTGCTATGTGTGGTATTTTTATTCTTCTCATCCTCTTTGTGCATCTGAGGCATAGAGAGGCAAGGCACTGCCCACATTTATACAACTCGTGACTATGTGTTGAAAGAGTTGGCTGTGATTGTCACTATGTAGTATGTCATTATGACATAATATTTTTAAGAAGACATCTACAATTAGAGTAGACATAATTTAGGTATTTAAGAATGACTGCTTACTGAGTATGATATTTCTTGTATTAGCCAGATTAAGCCAGGGATAATGTTTCCCAGAAACCCTTTATATTAGTGGTTCTGGTTGAGAGTTGGCTAAACAGAGACTTTTCTATGAGATTTGTGAGGTAAAATTCAAGGGAAATCATGGCTCTGAGAATGTTGTCACAGATGCTGTGACCAATGGAAGCAGACATACGAGTAGTTGCATGTTGTGTTCACTCTCTTAAACTCCCTTTATGCCCAGCTCTTTTCCCCAACAGCCTTTCTAATTCACCAGCAGTAGACCCAGACACATCATCAGACGGATAACTGTAGCCTAAAGGACTCGCCTTCATAGTTCCACTTTGGTTGCTGGCCATGTTTCCTTTCTCAGTCAACTGATTGGTCATGCCTCTTCTTATCATGCAACTCCCCTTTCAAGTTTTCATTTCCCTGGGTCTTCCCACAATTTAATAAAATCGAATGCCTATAATAAATCTCTTATTCTATTACTCACAGTGGTTCTGCTTCTCTGATTTAACTCAGTGATACACGTGTCAGCATATATTTATCCAAGAAAAAAATAAAGGTCTTGATCTTGTCCTCAAACTATTTTTCATTTTGAAAATATAGTATCAAGTAATCATTTTGGAAAAAATCAAAATGCAATATATGAATTTCCATAATGGTATAATGGCTAACATTTGGGAGGTTATATCACATGTTTATTATTTAAGATTTAAATAATAATATTATTATTATTTAAGATTTAATATTAATTAATATTTAAATAATCATATTAATAGTATTTAATGTAAATACTTAAAGTTTTTTAAGTATGTAAATACTCAAAACATGCATCACATGTTTATTATATAATATTTAGCATATATGTCTGCATAAATGCTTTTGAATATTCACATTGCTTTAAGATATAGAAAAAGATCATGATGAATGAGATAAATGACTAACACTGCTGTTTAAAAGCTTTAAAATTGTAGTCACCAGAGAGCTTAAAACACAGCAAGACTATTTTAACAACCAATTAAGAAGCAACACTCAACATTTCTAGGAAAAGCCTAAGT
>NW_012114899.1:3961176-3962462 GCF_000951035.1 Colobus angolensis palliatus
AATCACTGTACAATGTTACCAACATGGTACCTTGTTTGAAATGACATACATTAAAAATAACAAAAGTAAATAAATCATTGATGGCATTTGAAACTGTTTCCCGACAGATGAATAATTTTATAAATTAGAATAACAATAGTAGTTAATGATTGTAGTAGTTATAATATATACAGATGTATGCAAATGCTGTACATGTGTGTATATATATGTCCTATATTTTATAAATTTATACTTCTGTATACCATTTTAAATATTACTTTGAAAACAATTTTTCATTTATGTTATTTCATGTGATTGGATGTAGAGTCAAGAAAGGGGCACACATCTAAACAAGTGAACAAAATTATGTCAATTATACAGTTTATTTGATAAATGGTGAAATAAAGTTCTCAAATTATGTGTTTTGAACATGGGAAACATATTCAACACAGATTGTGAACACAGAGTTAAAAACAGAGACTTGTAGTTGAAGACACATAGAAAAACTGGATTATGAAAAGTTCAACAGATGTCTTTATAAATACAGGTTTAATGTGCATATGAATTTGCATATTACTTGGAGGAAATAGAGTACAGCATTTCCCAAGTTATTTGATCATAGCTTTTCCTTTGTAGTCATGTTCTACTAAATGTGATTTGGCTCATCTTGGTATAAAAAATAGAGGTAAATAATTTTCCCTCTATTATGATAGCATCTCCAAAGAAAATATTTTCATCTTCTGTTAATAAAAATAACTAAATACAACTTATGTACTCTTATGTTTTGCAATTGCAAAAATAGTTTCCATTATGTAGCTCATTTTTCTTAAAAGTAATAATATGGAATGGGGGAAAAACTCTAAAGATGCTTTATAAATGTTTGGATGATTAAAATTAAAACACTCCATAACTGAGTGAGCAGATTTGTCAAGTCAAATTCTCAGCATATATTTGTCTCTGTAACATGTGAAGGTAGGGTAGTTATTACAATGGTCCCTAGGGTGCACATTTAGAGCTTGTATACCAGGGTACTCTCTGTCCATGCAGGGGCTATGCAACGCTCTCTGGCTGCATAGTTTTCACTTATGCAATGTGATCGTTGCAGCCAGAAATTAGAAACAGACTGAGATACAGGCTCTCCTCTAAGTCAATATTTTCTTTCCAGAAATGAATCTCAAAATTGTTGACCAAAACATTTTCCCCTTACGGAGATGAAATTCAGGTTTATTAAAGCACCTAGGAGGACTATTCTAGTGACATAATATCATTTTTTCATATATATATGTATGAAATATATATAGGAAATA
>NW_012114899.1:3963412-3967404 GCF_000951035.1 Colobus angolensis palliatus
AAAGTATTTCTCTACCACTGGTGCATGCATATTTATTTTTACTTCTGAAGATCTTTCAAACACACTGTCAAGCACACAAAAATATAATAAAAGATTTCTTGTAGAATATTTGTACATTTAATCCTCTACCCTGAAAATCTTTGTATTTCTGTCTTCTCAAATAACATTTTAATTCAGTGATTTCATTTACCTTACATTTACATTTGTTCAATGTAATTTTTGTTTGGGAGGGATTAGGTCACCTGGTATAAACCCAACTTCCTGAGAGACTGGAGGATAATATCAGTCATATGAGCAGCTAATCATGCTTATGCGATGGAATCTCTATAAAAACTATAACATCAAAGTTGGGATGAGATTCTCTTGTTGGCAATACTCCCAGTGTATTGTCACATATTCATACCAGTAGAGTAAAACTGTGCTGACTCCATAAGGAGAGTGCAACTGGTAGCTGCATGTTTGATACCCTCCTAGACTCTGACCTATAGTGTCTCTTGGTTGATTTTAATATTTCTTTCTCTTCCATGTAATAAACCATATATGTGACTATAACAGCTTTCAGTGAGTTCTATGGGTCATTTTAGTAAATTATGAGACCTGAAGATTGTTTTGAGAACTTCCTCAAACTTGCAACTGGTGTCAGAAGAAAAGTGGTCTTGCATGGACTGTTTACTCTAACTGTGCAGTTGTCTAAATTCTCATAGTAGTGAATATCTCATTTTACTTTATAGCACTGCTTTCTTTAAACAAGTATCTATTGGTGATTCTTAACTCATTACTTAACTGTTTTTTTCCTGATCTATACACTTACTAATTAATAAGACATACTTAAAGGACTAACATATGTGGACATTACATTAGGAAATCATGTGAGACTGTTGCCTATTGAGGATTGAAGATGGAACAGAGAGAATGAGGAAAATGATTAGTTATTGTTTGATAAACAATATTAGAAAAAAATAATTCAACGAAGAAACTGAAATTGCTTGAGAATGAATGTTTTCTTTAACACAAAAAATAAAATAAGTAAGAATTTAAAGCACTTAAAATTCCACATTGCAGTCTATCTCACAGACATAAATAATAATTTGACTTCAAAAGAGAAATTTCTATTCTATTTGGAAAGTATAAATTAGGGATACTTCCAGAAAAAGCTGGTCAGGTGGCGGGGGGGTGGTTTACACAAAGCATGCAAATAATTATATGTCCCAGGCTTCAAGTTGCGGAAGTTGCCTTGTTCCAAGCTTTTAGGTTTCAGAAAGATGCTATCATGGTTTATCAGCCATTTCTTTTTAAAAAAGAAATAAAGATAAAAGTAATACTGGAAAGTGAAATAACTGTCTGGGAAAAAAATTAAATTGTCTTTAAGTCTAGAACTGAGATGCCCCAAAATGGTCTCGCTTATTCAGTTTACTCTAGAGAATGTCTTTGTCAATGACTGAGTAATCTTTTTACATCATTGAGATGTTTTATCTTTATACAGATATAGTTTCAGAATATGTAAAAATAGCCTGAATGCTTTTGGAAGTTATAAAGAAATTCAGACATAATCTCTCATCTTGTCGCCTAAATTGTCTGATTTGTTGATAAACTATCATTTCATTGGCGTCTGTTGTTCTTCCCTCAAGTAAAGTGGAGCGCCATGTGTTTCTTAGATGTGATAGTTAAATTCCATGCTGAAGGCTTGTTTTCCAACTCTAAATGGGTTTTAACTAGACCCGTACTCAGAATCTCTAAGCTCCTATTCTTTTCTCTTTCTTTTTCCCTAGCAAATGTAAAATAAACCTGAAAAGAAATGAGCTCATTATGCTTTTTCGTCTGAAATAAAAAAGAACAGCAATACCATTCAGGGAGAAGCTGATTTTACAGCTTACGGCATTTCTTTTAATGTTTCTCTGTATTTCTTCTGGAGTCCTTGTATATGAACTTACCCAAATTCTTCAGTCTGAGTCAGCTCGCTGTTAAACTTTTAAGAAGCTCTGGTTATAACCGTAAAATTTTCCCTCAGATGTAGAGACATATTTGGCATTGACATCCTAAATGGTTTCTGACTTGCCTTTAGGTTTTGCTACTCACCAGCTTTACTACTAAGAGCTTCTAAAGTAGCTATTTTTTACGACAAAACTGACTGTAATTGCATCCTTGATAAACGATCCTTTACTGATTTTTCTGTGTAGATGAGAAAGAAAATATATAGCCCAAACTTACCTAATATTCCTCTGAATTCTCATTGAACCATATTCTTTTGTATCTAAGCAATTTCTACATTTAAAAGTAGGAACTTTTTGTAGAGTTTGTAAATTATTTTTCAAAAATTGCATTATTAATTTCCAAGGGACCAAAGTATGATTAGTGTAAGATGATAAGGGTTTTAAGTAATATTTAAATTTTAATGTGGGTATTCAGAAAATTGAAGTCATTTTTCAGGCCCGATAAACCAGAGATAGACTTACCAAATAATATTAAAAACCATATTGTAATCATTTTATTGTTAAATAAAAATTAATACTCTTAGAAATGATTTTTTTCTGGCATCAAAAAATATTATTTGATAAATATTTATTAAATATCTACTGGTAGATGTGAACAGGAACTTATAAGTTACAGTATGTGAGACATTATCTCTGTCCTTAAAGTATAACATGACTGAAATTAGACCAATACCTGGTATCAAAACAGAGATATAGACCAATGGAACAGAACACAGGCCTCAGAAATAACACCACACATCTACAACCATCTGATCTTTGACAAGCCTGACAAAAACAAGAAATGGGGAAAGGATCTCTATTTAACAAATGGTGCTGGGAAAACTGGTTAGCTATATGTAGAAAGCTGAAACTACATCCCTTCCTTACACCTTATACAAAAATTAATTCAAGATGGATTAAAGACTTAAATGTTAGACCTAAAACCATAAAAACCCTAGAAAAACACCTAGGCAATACCATTCAGGATGTAGGCATGGACAAGGACCTCATGACTAAAACACCAAAAGCAGTGGCAACAAAAGCCAAAATTGACAAATGGAATCTAATTAAACTAAAGAGCTTCTGCACAGCAAAATAAACTACCATCAGAGTGAACAGGCAACCTACAGAATGGGAGAAAACTTTTTCAATCTACCCATCTGACAAAGGGCTAATATCCAGAATCTACAAAGAAGTTAAACAAATTTCAAGAAACAATCAAACAACCCCATCAAAAAGTGGGCAAAGGATGTGAACAGACACTTTTCAAAAGAAGACATTTATGCAGCCAACAGACAAATGAAAAAATGCTCATCATCACTGGCCATCAGAGAAATGGAAATCAAAACTACAATGAGATACCATCTCACACAGTTAGAATGGCAATCATTAAAAAGTCAGGAAACAGCAGGTACTGGAGAGGATGTGGAGAAACAGGAACGCTTTTACACTGTTGGGGGGAGTTTAAACTAGTTTAACCATTGTGGAAGACAGTGTGGTGATTCCTCAAGGATCTAGAGCTAGAAATACCATTTGACCCAGCAATCCCATTACTGAGTATATACCCAAAGGATTATAAATCATGCTACTATAAAGACACATGCACATGTATGTTTATTGCAGCATTATCCACAATAGCAAAGACTTGGAACCAACCCAAATGTCCATCAATAATAGACTGGATTCAGAAAATGCAGCCCATATACACCATGGAATGCTATGCAGCCATAAAGGAGGATGAGTTCATGTCCTTTGCAGGGACATGGATGAAGCTGGAAACCATCATTTTGAGCAAACTATCACAAGGTCAGAAAACCAAACACCACATCTTCTCACTCATAGGTGGGAATTGAACATTCAGAATATTTGGACACAGGGTGGGGAACATCACACACCAGGGCCTGTAGTGGGTTGGGGGGTGGGGGGAAGGGTAGCATTAAGAAAAATACCTAATGTAAATGATGAGTTAATGGGTGTAGCACACCAACATGGCACATGTAGACATATGTAACAAACCTGCAC
>NW_012114899.1:3968095-3992758 GCF_000951035.1 Colobus angolensis palliatus
CCAAGCCATGGCCACTATAGTTCTGAACTAAGTGAAGACCTCTGCATTCTGTTGTTCAAGTCTCAGAGATAAAAGGGGCTTCCTTGGGTTTTACTTATAAGGGATTGTGAGAGAGAATCATAGTGTCACTGGAGTATGTTGGTAACCTCGCTATGGTTTATGGTTTACGCTCAAGAGTAGAGTGATAAGTGGTATTCAGCCAATTGTTGGGGGATGGATGGCCTTGGGATAGTGAAAAAATGAGAAAGATAATGTTTCTAAGAAAATTTTATTTCTTTCCCATGACTGGTGCTTGGAAAAAACTAGGTTGTAAAATCTCTTGTTTTAAATTATTATTTTTAGTTTTATTTATTTATTTATTTATTTGAGATGGAGTCTCACTCTGTCACCCAGGCTAGAGTACAGGGGTGCCATCTTGGCTCACTGCAACCTCTGCCTCCCAGGTTCAAGCAATTTCTGCCTCAGCCTCACAAGTAGCTGGGACTACAGGCACCCACGCCACCATGCCCGGCTACTTTTTGTATTTTTTAGTAGAGATAGGGTTTCACTATATTGGCCAGGCTGGTGTTGAACTCCTGACCTTGTGATCCACCCACCTCAGCCTCCCAAAGTGCTGGGATCACAGGCGTGAGCCACTGTGCCAGGCCTTTGTTTAAAATTATTATGTGTACTCGGTGTGTGTGTTTATTGATTTAGGTGCTTGTCTGATTTGTTATAGAAAAATCATTTGTCTTAATTGCTAAGACACTCAAATTTGGAGTTTTAGGTTGCCATTTAAGATGTCTGACTAACTGAAGACACCATTCTCTGTCAAAGCCCAGGACATGTGGAGAGACATGAATTCATATGTTATGTAGTAATAATAGTTGGAACAGACAGTCAGGCAATGCCAGAGATGAGTAACCAAAAAAAAAGGACATTCTACGTCAATTTATACCTTAAACCTTTTCCAGTTATATGTTATTCAAATTATAAACAAATACTCTTTGGGAGATTAAGCCAGTGACATGTTCTTTCAATTAGAATGAAAATAAGACACCCATCTTTACATACACTGCATTGGAATTACTAGATATAAACTATTGAATTCAATATATTCATACATATTATGTGTGTATATACACACATACACAACACATTTTCTTTATCAAAAGCATCTGCTTTGAAAATTCAATTAATCTGTTGAACAAGGATGCCTATGCTATCACTAACAGCTTAACAGTTTTATTAATATCATAAACAGATTAAGCATTTATCTAACTCTTGTCTGACCACAACATTAATAAAATGATGTGTTTCCACCATTATCTTTAAACAATTATCATACTTTCCTATTTAAACTACTAAACAACTTTTTATTTTTTATTTTCAGAATTCAGGGTCCAAAAACAATGTGGTTTATCTCTAGAGAATTATTGATCATTTGAAAAGTCAGAAGAAGTTGATACATTCCTCCCAAAATCAATGTAGTCAAATGCCAGTGTTTTGTTTATGGACAAATTTAAAAGGTATCTGCATCTACTGAGTGAATAAGAGTTACAGAAGATAAACGTTTGCTGATTCTTCTTTGTAACAATAAATCAGAGTTACTGTCCAATTAGACATATACCTACTAGACCAATTGCACCAGTAAACTACATTCTATTGGGAAAGAACACAGATTATTATTATTATTTTCCACTGCCTTTTTAGGTGGTTGAGCTTTATATGAAGACTTCTGAATCTGAAGGTGGTAGACCTGAGTATAACCCTGATACTACTGATGATCTCAGGAAAGAAATACAAACTCTTCAAACCTCAGTTCTCTTGTCCCTACAAGGCCATAAAGAAAACAATGTCATTAGTTATCATGTAGATAAATAAGAGCGTGACAATACATCACATCTGGCCCATAGGAAGAACTAAATTTTTAAGAAAGCCTATGGTTAACTTTTTGCTATGAAATCTAAATTTAATCACAGATTGAAAATCTGGGAAAATATCTTCTGAATATCCCAGTCATGTATTCAGAATGTTTATACAGAAAAACTTTCTTCAACTTAAGATAAATTTCATATCTAAATAATTAGGTTTAAAACAAATGAGCATATACTGACCAAAACTAAAGTTAGAATTGAACTACTTCTCAACCACTGCCTTACAAGAAACTAACTAGAAAAAAATACTACTTCATATATACATAATTTTAAAATACAAGTTAATTTTATGTATTATTTTCAGACCAAGAAATAATGCTTCTAGAATTGCTGTTCTGAATGTTATAATAATGAATCCATCTGTGCATTTAAGTCTATGATTGATATTGCACTCAGATATTTATAAACAATTATTGAATTCTTTTTTTTTTAATTTCAATTGATTTTGGGGGAACAGATGGTGTTTGGTTACATGGATGAGTACTTTAGTAGTGTTTACTGTGATTTTAGTGCGTCCATCACCCGAGCAGTGTACACTGTACCCAATGTATAGTCTGCTAACCCTCACCCCCTCCCACCCTTGCCCCTGATTTCCCAAAGTCTGTCATATCATTCTTAAGACTTTATGTCCTCATAGTTTGGCTACCACTTATGAGTGACAACATAATAATGTTTGCTTTTTCATTCCTAAGTTACTTCACTTAGGATAATGGTCTCCAATTCCATTCAAGTTGCTGCAAATGCCATAGTATCCCATTGCAGGTATATATACGTATACATATACACATATATACACACACACATATATGTATGTATATATATGTGTATATGTATATGTATATGTATATACACACATACACAACACATTTTCTTTATCTATTCATTGATTGATTGGTGGGCCTTTGGAGTGATTCCATATTTTTGCAATGGCTAATTGTGCTGCTATAAACATCTGTGTCCATATATCTTTTTCATTTAATGATTGCTTTTCCTCTGAGTAGATACCCATTAGTGGGATTGCTGGATCAAATGGTAGATCTACTTTTAGTTATTTAAGGAATCCCCACACTGATTTAGTGGTTGTACTAGTTTACATTCCCACCAACAATGATTATGGCCAATCTTGGAGGAATAAGGTGGTAACACATTGCAGTTTTGATTTGCATTTCCCTGATCATTAGTGATGTGGTGCATTTTTTTCATGTTTCTTGGGCATTTTTATGTCTTCTTTTAAGAGTTGTCTGTTTATGTCCTTAGCCCACTTTATGATGACATTGTTTGTTTTTTCTTTCTGATTTGTTTGAATTCCTTGTAGATTCTGGCTTTTAGTCCTTTGTTGGATGCACAGTTTGAGAAGATTTTCTCCCACTCTGTGGTTGTCTGTTTACTCTGCTGATTATTTCTTTTGCTAGGCAGATGCTTTTTAGTTTAATTAAGTCCCATCTACTTATCTTTGTTTTTGTTGCATTTGCTTTTGGGTTCTTGGTCATGATATCAGTCTTTGCCTAAGCCAGTGTCCAGAAGGGTTTTTCCAATGTTATCTTCTAGAATATTTATGGTTTCAGGTCTTAGATTTAAGTCTTTGATCTATCTTCAGTTGATTTTTGTGTAAGGTGAGAAATGAGTATCTAGCCTCCTTCTTTCTACATGTGGCTTGGCAATTATTCCAGCACCATTTGTTAAATAGGGTACCCTTTCTTTACTTTACATTTTTGTTTGCTTTGTCGAAAGTTAGTTGGCTGTAAATATTTGGCTTTATTTCTGGGTACTCTATTGTGTTTCATTGGTCTATGTGCCTGTTACTCTACCTGTGCCATGCTGTTTGGGTGACAATGGCTGATATGGTTTGGCTGTGTCCCCACCCAAATCTTATCTTGAATTGTAGCTTGCACAATTTCCACATGTTGTGGGAGGGACCCAGTGGTAGGTAACTGAATTATGGGGTGGGTCTTTCCTGTGCTGTTCTCATGATAGTGAATAAGGCTCATAAGAGCTAATGGTTTTATAAGGGAGAGTTTCCCTGCATAAGCTCTCTATTTTTGCCTACTGCCATCCATGTAAGACGTGACTTGCCCCTCCTTGCCTTCTGCGTGATTGTGAGGCTTCTCGAGCCATGTGGAACTGTGAGTCCATTAAACCTCTTTCGTCTATAAATTACCCAGTCTTGGATATGTCTTTATTAGCAGCATGAAAATAGACTAATGCAATGGGCTTATAGTATAGTTTGAAGTTGGGTGATGTGATGTGTACAGATTTGTGGGTTTTTTTGTTGTTGTTGTTTTTTGCTTAGTCTTGCTTTGGCTATGTGGGCTCTTTTTTAGTTCCATATGAATTTTGGGATTGTTTTTTCCAGTTCTGTGAAGAATTATGGAGGTACTTAGATGGGAATCTCATTGAATTTGTAGATTGCTTCAGGGAATATGGTCATTTTTACATATTGATCCTACCCATTCATGAGTATGGAATGTGTTTCCATTTGTATGTGTCATCTATTTCTTTCAGCAGTGTTTGTAATTTTCCTTGTAGAGGTCTTTCCTGTCCTTGATCAGGTATATTCCTAAGCATTTTATTTTTTTGCAGCTATTGTAAAAGGGATTGAGTTCTTAATTTGATTCTCACCTTGTTCACTATTGATGTATAGCAGTGCTACTGATTTGTGTACATTAATTTTGTATCCTGAAAGTTTACTGAGTTTATTCAACAGTTCTCTGAGTTTTTTGGAGCAGTCTTTAGGGTTTTCTAGGTATACAATCATATCACCATCAAACAGTGACAGTTTGACTTTCTCTTTATCTATCTGATGCCCTTTATTTCTTTCTTTTGTTCAATTGCTCTGACTAGGACTCCCAGTACTATGTTGAATAGAGGTAGTGAAAGTGGACATCTTTGTATTGTTCCAGTTCTCAGGGGGATAGCTTTCAACTTTTCCTCATTCACTATAATGTTGGCTATAAATTTGTCATAGATGGTTTTTATTACCTTTAGGTAAGTCTCTTCTATGTTGATTTTGATGAAGGTTTTAATTATAGAAAGATGCTAGATTTTGTCAAATGCTTTTTCTGCGTCTATTGAGATGATCATGTGATTTTTGTTTTTAATTCTGTTTATGTGGTGTATAACATTTATTGACTTGTGGATGTTAAACCATCCCTGCATCCCTGATATGGAACCCACTTGATCATCATGGATTTTCTTTCTGATATGCTGTTGGATTTGACTATAACTAGTATTTTGTTTAGGATTCCAGCATCTGTGTTCATCAGAGATATTGGTCTGTAGTTTCCTTTTTTTGCTACATTTTTTTTCCCGATTTTGGTATTAGGGAAATACCAGCTTCGTAGAGTGATTTAGGGAGGATTCCCTCTTTCTCTATATTTTGGAATAATGTAAATAGGATTGGTACTGATTCTTCTTTGAATGTATGAAGGAATTCAGCTGTGAAGGACATTTTTGGTGACAATTTTTTTTATTGCCATTTTAATCTTGCTGCTTGTTATCGGTCTGTCCAGAATTTCTAATTCTTCCTGGTTTAATCTAGAATAGTTGTATATTTTCAGGAACTTATCACTCTCCTCTAGGATTGCTACTTTCTTTGAGTAAAGGTATTCATAATAGGCTTGAATGATCTTTCGTATTTCTGTGGTGCTTGAAGTTTCTCTGTTTCATTTGCATCCTCTCTCTTTTTGGTTAATCTCAATAACTGTCTATCAATTTTGATTATCTTTTCAAAGAACCAACTTTTGTTTCATTTATCTTTCATATAGTTTTCTGATTCAATTTAATTTAGTTCTGCTCTGATCATTGTTATTTCTTTTCTTCTGTTGGGTTTGGATTTAGTTTGTTCTTGTTTCTCTAGTTCCTTTAGGTAGGACTTTAGATAGCCTATCATTCAGACATTTGTAGGCATTCAATGCTCAGCTTTTGCTGTATTACAGAGGTTTTGATAACTTGTTTTACCATGGTCATTTAGTTCAAGAATTTTTAAATTTTCATTTCGATTCCATTGTTGACCCAATTATCATTTGTAAGCAAGTTATTTAATTTTCAGGTATTTGCATGGTTTTGAGGGTTCCTTTTGGAGTTGATTTCTAATTTTATTCCACGGTGGTCTAAGAGAGTATTTGATATAATTTTGATTTTCTTAAATTTATTAAGACCTGTTTTGTGACCTATCATATGGTCTCCCTTGGCAAATGTCCCATGTGCTGATGAGTAGACTGTATATTCTGCAGTGGTTGGGTAGAATGTCCTGTAAATACCTGTGAAGTCTATTTGTTCTGTTTGCAATTGCAAAAATGTGGAGCCAACCCAAATGACCATCAGTCAATGACTGGATAAACTGTGGTGTGTGTGTGTGTGTGTGTGTGTGTGTGTGTGTGTGTGTGTATGTATATATGATGGAATACTACTCAGCCATAAAAAGGAACTAATTAATGGCATTCACAGCAACCTGAATGATGTTTGAAATTATTATTCTAAGTGAAGTAATTCAGGAATGGAAAACCAAACACCACATGTTCTCACTCATAACTGAGAACTAAGTTATGAGGATGCAAAGATATAAGAATGACAGAATAGACTTTGGGGACTCAGGGGGAAAAAGTGGAAAGGGACTGAGGGATAAAAGACTACAAATTGCATTCAGTGTATACTGCTTCAGTGATGGGTGGATGGGTGCACCAAAATCTTACAAATCATCACTAAAGAACTTACTCATGCAACCAAATACCACCTGTTTCCCCAAAACCTATGGAAATAAAAATATATTTTTGAAAAATGTCTATCTGTTCCAAGTATAGATTAAGTCCATTCTTTGTTTACTTTTTGTCTTAATGACATGTCTAGTGTTGTCGGTGGAATATTGAAGTCCCTCACTATTATTGTTTTGCCCTCTATCTCATTTCTTAGGTCTAGTAGCAATTGTTTAATAAAGTTGGGAGTGCCAGCATCAGGTGCATATATATTTAGGATTGTGATATTTTATTAGGCTAGTCAGTTTATCATTATATAATATCCCTCTTTGTCTTTTTTTTTTTTAACTGTTGTTGCTTTAAAGTGTGTTTTGTTCTGATATAAGACTAGCTACTCCTGCCCACTTTTGGTGTCCATCTGAATGGAATATCTTTTCAACTCTCTCACCTTAAGTTTATGTGAGTTCTTATTTGTTAGGTGAGTCTCTTGAAGGCAGCAGATGCTTGGTTGGTCAAATCATCCATTCTGCTGTTCTCTTTTGTAAGTGGAGCATTTAGGCCGTTTACATTTAACATTAGATACTATTCTGTTTATCTCACTAGTTATTGCCCTTTTTTAAAATGTGTTATTGTATTATAGGTCCTGTGAGATTTATGCTTTAAGGGAGTTCTATTTTGGCAATTTCAAGGATTTGTTTCAAGATTTAGAGCTGCTTTTAACAGTTCTTGTAGTGCTGGCTTGGTACTAGTGAATTCTGTCAGCATTTGTTTTTCTGAAAAAGATTGCATCTTTCCTGCATTTATGAAGCTTAGTTTCTGGATACAAAATTCTTGGCTGATAATCATTTTAAGGAGGCTGAAGATAGGGCCCCAATTCCTTTTAGCTTATAGGGTTTCTGCTGAGAAATATGCTGTTAATCTGATAGGTTTTCTTTTATAGGTTACCTGGTGCTTTTACCTCACAGCTCTTAAGATTCTTTCCTTCAACTTGACTTCAGATAACCTGAGGACTATGTGCCTATGCAATGATCTTTTTGTGAATAATTTTCTGGGTGTTCTTTGAACTTCTTATATTTGGATGTCTAGATCTCCAGGAAGGCCAGAGATGTTTTTCTTGATTTCCTCAAATATGTTTTCCAAACTTTTACATCTCTCTTTTTACTCAGAACACCAATTATTCTTTTTTTTTTTAGAAGTGCTGTTTATTATAGACATTTTTTTTTAAATCATGGGATATGCATTCATACAGTTACATGTGACGTTGCCTGAATTCAAATCCTCATATAATATACTTTATTTTATGGTATACTACACTACTGTACCTCTAACCAGACAGGAATATTCTAAACAGCACCTGGTATCTGCCAGCATATTAAAAATATTTTGTATCTGACATTTCTTATAATTCCAATAAGAATTTTCAATCTAACTTCCTAACATCTCAGTAAAGCTCTTTTCTTAGTCTTTTTTTTTTTAAATTATACCTTAAGTTCTGGGATACATGGGCAGAATGTGCAGGTTTGTTACATAGGTATACATGTGCCATGGTGTTTTGCTGCACCCATCAACTTGTCATCTAGGTTTTAAGCCCCTCTTGCATTAGGGGTTTATGCTCTCCCTCCCTTTGCCCCTCCCCACCCCTGGCAGGACCCAGTATGTGATGTTCCCCTCCCTGTGTCCACGTGTTCTCATTGTTCAACTCCCACCTATGAGTGAGAACATGTGGGAAATACCAGTTATTCTTAGTTTTAGTCATTTAGTCATTTAACATAACCCCAAACTTGGAAGCTTTGTTCATTTTTTTTAATCTTCTTTCTTTGTTGTGTTGGGTTAATTTCAAAGTCTTGTCTATGGGCTCTGAAGTTTTTCTTCTACTTGTTGGATCCTATGGATTCCAGTGTCTTTAGCATTTCTCTAAGTGTGTCCTTCATTTCCAAAGGTGTGACTGTTTTTTATTTATGCTGTCAATTTCTCTGGAGATTTTTCTGTCCATATTCTATATTATTATTCTTTTTTTTTATTTCCTTAAATTGGTATTCACCTTTCTTTGGTGACTTCTTGAGTAGCTTAATAATTGGCCTTCTGAATTCTCTTTTGGCAATTCAGAGATTACTTTTTGGTTTGGATTCATTGCTTGTGAGATAATGTGATCTTTTGGGGGTGTTAAACAACCTTGTTTTGTCATATTACCAGAATTGTTTTTCTGCTTCTCACTCATTTGGGTAGACTATGCCAGAGGTAAGATCTGGGACTCAAGGGCTGTTGTTCAAGTTCTTTTGTCCCACTGGGGGCTCTCTTGACATGGTGCTCTCTCCCTTCCCCTGGGAATGAGGCTTCCTGAGAGCCAAACTGCAGTGATTGTTATTTCTCTTCTGGGTCTTGCCACTCAGCAGAACTTCTGTCCTCCTGGCTGGTACTAGAGAGTGTCTGCAAAGAATTCTGTGTTGTGATCCTCTTCAGGTTTCTCAGTCGTGGACACCAGCACTTGCTCTCGTGGAGGTAACAGGGGAGTGAAGTGGACTCTGTATGGGTCCTTGGTCATAGTTTTGTTTAGTGCTTTGGTTTTGTGTGGGCTGGCCTGCATCCAGGAGGTGGTGCTTTCAAGAGAGCATCAGTTGTGGTAGTATAGGGCGGATATAAACTAGCCCTAGGGTCGCCTAGGTAAGTGCTCAGGTTTCTCAGGTGGTGGGTGGGGCCATAATGCTCTCCAGAGATTATGTCCTTTGATTTTTGACTAGTGGAGGCAGGGTTAGGTGTGTAGGAGCTCAGACCCTCCTTGGGCAGGGCTGCTGAGGCTGCTCTGGGAGATGACGGGGGTGGTTCTCAGGCTGATTAAGTTACCTTACGAAGGGGATGATGACTGCCTCTCCTGCATCATACAGGTCACCTGGGAAGTGAGGGAAAGCCAGCAGTGACAGGCTTCACCCATCTCCTACACAGCCCAAAAGGCCAGCCTCCCTCTCATGGTGCTCCCCCAGCAGCACTGAGTTTATTTCCCGGCAGCCAGTGAGCAGGGCTGAGAACTTGCCCCAGGCTACAAGACCCCTCTGCCTCCATTGAGAAAGCAAGCAGAAGTTTCAGGTTCCTCGCTCTCCTACCTGCCATGGCTTTTGTGTTTGTATCTGTACTCCCAGTTCGCCCCCTCCCCCAGATTTTGTCAAGGAAACTTCGAGTTCAATCAAAATTGTTACAAAGCTCAACTGGAAGTTTCCTTCTCTCTGTGGTCTTTCCCTAATTCCATTGGTAGCCCTCCTCAAGGACATCTGCAGGACAAAGTCAGGAATGGCTTTGCTGGGGACCAAAAATGCCCACAGGGTTGTTTCTGCTGCTTCCTCTACCCCAAAATTTTATCTAGCTCTCTAAATTGATCTCAGCTCCAGGTAAGGTCAGATCCTTCTCCCATGATCTGACCCTTCAGATTCCCCAGTGAGAATGTGTGTTTTCACGGGCAGACGATGCTGCTCTCAAATTTTGGACATTCCGTTTTTCAGCTGTTTCACAGAGCCTGCAGTAGCAAGCCTCTTCCTTCAAAGGCTCTGTGGATTTTCTCAGCTTTCCCGGTATGTTCTTGTGGTAGTTCTTGGAGCAAAAGTTCACAACAATGTGTGTCTCCACACACTGTTCTGCCTATCCTAGTGGGAACTGCAACTGAGTCCTGCCTCCTGTCATTTTTTCTAAACTATTCTTTGGTGTCCTATTTTTTTTTTTTCTGAAAGTATTCTGATCTCCTGTTTGTGGCTTCTTTAGCATTCATCTACTGCCTTTGTTTGATAAATAATTGAATATTTATAATAGTTTTTTGTTGGTTTTCAACCTTTTTTGACAATACACTCCAATTTCATGTGTGACTTACTTCTTCACACTTCTTGATCTGTTTTACTTTATTCTGAGTGTATCTGAAATGGTTATACTTTTTATCCAAACTGTGGAACTGCAGCATGCCGAGCTATGCCTTTCATTAATTCATCAAGGAATTGATACCTAAATGGAATGATACAGGCTTCTTAGCCTTAGCAACAATATGAAATATTTTAAAACAGACAAATGAATAGAAATAGATTAAATGAAATTACTGTGTAGAGTTGCAGGGTTGCTCATGGAAACCTGACAGTCAATTTTTTACCCCAACATGTCTAGTGGAACATCATTCAACAACTTCTTTTGTTGCTCAGTTGAAGAAATGTTAATTTGATTAGTGCTGGAAGGAAAAAAACAAAACAAAACAAAACTAACTGTCTAAATTGTTGAGTGTATTGGTCTATAAAGTAATAATTTTTTATAAAGTTTACAAGTATAATTGACATGCCCATTTTTTCAATTATTACCTTTATAAAATAAATTTACAACTCGCCCCCCCAAATACATAAAATAGTCTTTCTCATGTCTTTCTTACCCAGGCTCACTAAATTAATCACTAGATCTATTATGCTGTCTGCTGAAACTGGATTGATTATTTTTTCCTCCTTTACTTTTACCTAAAGTTAAGCCATCCATGCAGGTACCAAACCTCAGTCAATAGGAGTGTGACTTTCCCTGTCTGGGCTAATGGTCAATGATTTAAAACATACTCTTTCAAAAAAGCTGTTGTACATATAGATAAATTGTAAACTTTGGAAAACTGAAGACAGTATTGTTTTTCTTTTTTCAGGGAGGAGACAGTCATTGAATTGCATTTCTTTGGGGAATTATTTACTGAATCAACAGATAATCAGAAATTGTGATCTGTTGGGCTGTTTCTTTTGTGCTTAGTCCAATAGATTAGTAAATGCTTATTTAATAAAGCACATATTCATTACTTCATCCCTATGCTGAACACCAAGTAGGATACATAGTACTCAATAGATAAGTTGTTTAAAAATAAATGAACACATCAGTGAATAATATTCATTTCTTTAAGGATTGAGAGAGGAAAGATATTTATGGTTAATATTTTGGCGACTGCTCTGAGTAGATAACTCTACTTTCTATGATCGGCCATGATTGTCTATCACTAGACTATCTCTAAAAACTTCCTAAGTAGATGGAGTTCATAATAATTAGGTAGAAAATAAATATTTTGATAAAATATTTAAATCACTGCTTTTATAAATGACATCAAATGACTAAAATGTAATTGTCCTGGGAAACTTGCCTTTTAAAAAAATTTAGAGGATTAGGTAACTCCAGAATAATAGTTAAGTTTTGTTTGTTTGTTTTTTGTTTGTGTGTGTGTGTGTGTGTGTGTGTGTGTGTGTGTGTGTGTGTTGTGTTTAGACTTGAGTCTCCCTCTGTTGCCCTGCTGGAGTGCAGTGGTATGATCTCAGCTCACTTCAACCTCCATCTCCCCAGCTCAAGGGATCCTCCCACCTCAGCCTCCTGAGGAACTAGGACTATAGGTATAGGTGCATGATACCATGGCGCATATATATATATTTTTTTTTTTGGTAGGGATGGGGTTTCATAATGTTGCCCAAGCTGGTCTTAAACTCCTGGGCTCAAGTGTTCTACCCATCCTGGCCTCCCAAAGTGTTAGGATTGCATGTGTGAGCCATTGCACCCAGCCATAATATTTAAAATAAGTTACAAAAACCAAACCAAAAAAAAAGTGAGTGTCTATGATCAACAATAGGTGACATTTGCAAGTTACTTTATAAAAGAAATATGTGGCTTCTATATCACTATGTCATATCAACTCTAGTGCCTAATATAGGAACAACCGTGAACTTTGAACATTGACTATGCAAAAAAAAAAAGGACAGACTTCATTTTATTTTTTAAATATTCTGCCATCATACTCCAGTATATATTAATTCATGTTTAAAAGTTTTTGATGTATTTATTAATATGGAATAAAATACATTTTGTATTTATAAACTTGTAACCAATAGTTCCATGCATGATGCTGATTAATAGCAGTGTGATAAATTGAAAACATTTTATTTCTCTAGTATTTGATTATGATCATTGATATTAACTAAGAAAATTTCATCCTCTACCAAAATTACAGCTGCTAAAATTAATGAATATTTTACTCTTTTATCTGTATGATTAAAATGCCACATTCTCATGAAGATATTTGAAGAATATATTAGGTTAGATAGATAGAATGTACCTGGCATATATATAAAGAATGAATACATGTAGTGACTAATGATTTCATCATAAAAATTATTATTATTATAATGGTTACTATGTTTTCTAGCCACTCATCCACATTTAATTTGGCCCTTGACATTGAAGAGTAGGATTTCTGGACCGGTATGGAGCTTTTTGGCATAGTACAATTCCTGTACCATCATAATCCAAGATAGCATTTAGTTAGAATAAAAATATAACTATTTAAAACCTTAAGAATGAGAGATTGAATCATTATGGCTCACAGATTATGTATTAGTCCGTTTACATGCTGCTGATAAAGACATACCTGAAACTGGGTAATTTATAAAGAAAAAAGAAGTTTAATGGACTCACAGTTCCATGTGGCTGGAGAGGACTCACTATCATGGTGGAAGACAAAAGGTATGTCTTACATGGCAGCAGGCAAAAAAAAGAGAGCTTGTGCAGGGAAGTCCACCTTATAGAACCATCAGATTTCATGAGACTTATTCACTACCACAAGAGCAGTATGGGGGAAACTACCATCATGATTCGACTATCTCCCACCAGGTCCCTCCCACAACAAGTAGAAATTATGTGAGAGATTTGGGTGGGGACACAGCCAAATCATATTAGATTATTAAAAACAAATTGCAAAATATTGGAAAACAAGTATTTTCCATAAAGACATGCTCAGATTGAATTCTATTTATAAAAAAGCAGCTCTCTCCCAAAAGCATTTCTGTGGTATGCTCAGAGCAGGCAATCATCTTATCTCTAGGAGTAAATTTAAATTGAAAGTCAGCTATGAGGCTGACAATCTTTCTACAGGATAGTCTTCCAAGTCAGAAAGGTCACTAATTTGGTCTATTTGTCATGTTTAGATGGCCTTGAGCTGCTATCTGTCTAGCTCTTTTCACTTTTTTTTTTAGAGACACAGTCTCGTTCTGTTGCCCAGGCTGAAGTGCAGTGGTGTGATCATGGCTCACTGCGGCCTTGAATTCTTGAGTTCAAGCAGTCCTTTTGCCTCAGCCTCCCAAGGAGCTAGAACTACAGGTACACACCATCACACCCAGCTAATTTTTAACTTTTTTGTAAAGGCATGGTCTCACTATATTGTCCACACTGGTCTTGGACTACTGGGCTTAAGCAATCCACCACCTTCACCTCCTGAAGTGCTGGGATTGCAGACAAGAGCTATCTTGATGGGCCCCTTTTCACCCTTTTAAAGAGTTTACCTATAACTTACAGAAGTTTGCTTCCCTCTATTAAAAAAACATTTTTGAGGACATTTAACACTCACATAAACATCTTCAGATCTGCTTTCATTTCTTTATATTGTACCTTTCCAAGCTCCTTGAAAGTTTCCCCATACTCCAACCTGTCTCATTCTTATTCAATAGTTCTCTAGTCTTGGTTCTGTTTGAAAAGTTCACTTTGACCCACAAATTGATGACATTTTCTAATTCAGACTTTCCTCTATGGCACAGTTTTTAAAGGACTGATTATAAAAAAACTCCTCCTCCATTAAGCAAAATTTTAGGATTGCACACTACTCTTCAAGCAGCCACTAATATTGCTACAGCTTAGCCTTATGGGTGGCTCTCGGCACCAAGATAATTTGGTCAAGCAACCACCATCTCTCATTAGGCACAGTGACAATTCTCCATCAATTCAACTCTTACTCATTCTCCTCCTCATAAACACAACATGAAAAGAATATATGTTAAAAAGCTACATTAAAAATGTTAAAAATTAAGATCTAATGTAGTAAAACATTAATTGAGTCCCGTGCAGATTCAATGACTGGGGTCCAGTGGTAACACTATTTTCACAATAGTAAGAATAACTTTATCTTCTATATTACTTGAAGCTTTATCCTGAAATATTTAAGAACAAATTTTCTTTTTCTATGAGGAGTTTGATAATTCAGTGAACTTTATCTTTACTGAGCTCTTTATCCATAATTGAAGGGAGAAAGTGATTTTATGAGACTCGATGAAAGCTTTAGTGAAGGAGTTGGATAAATTTAGTTGAGGTGATCTTAGACTTTGATTCCCTTATCACTAAATATAATCATATTCTAGAGTCTGAATGGTGAAAACTCAAATAAGTAAAAACAAAGTTAAGCTGTAGTATTTCATGTCACAAAGACCACAGGTGGTCCTGTTCCTGCTGCCTAAAGGCATACTTTAAACTAGGTTCACATAGGAACCGGGTTTGGACCACTGTTCTGATTAAAAATATTGGTATAGTGTGGTGTATGAGCTATCAGATATGATCCTTTCGATATATAAATCAGCTCTTGTTACATGAATACATATTCTGTTTTACACTGTTTTTGAAATAGAAGTCAGTATTTTTGCGGAAATAGTGCTATTATGCCATTAGTTCCTCTAGCCCTGAAATTGGTTGTGGATTCATTCTTTGCCTTGTCAATTTTGTTTTTTTTCCTCCTGTTCTCTAAATTCATTATAGTCAAACCCTATGACTTGTACAAATATGAATTTTAGATATCTAATATTCCTTACTTTTTAAGAATGGATGGGATGTTGAATAACTAGGAATTATTATTGAAGACCATTTTTCAATATCATGATATAGAAGACATTAGGCAGGATATAACTATATGTTCATGTTTTCCAAATTGGTTTAAATTCTTAATTCCTAATATATTCTGCTCACCAGCTCAACTGAAATGCTCAAACATATAAAGAAAAAAATCACTTTAAAATTTAGCATTAGCAAATAATTTAAATTTCTACTCCTGCCAAGAGTCATATTCAAAGTATATTGATCTCAATTCACATCTATTCTAAAATCTTCCATCCAATCGACGTGGCCAGAGAGTAATGCTAATTCTACTTAGCAGTTCCTAGGCATAACCTAGAGTCAAATCTGTCACGTAAGGTTATTTATGGGTACAGACAAGCCTGGACACAACTGTAAAGTAATTAAAATCTTCTTTCAAATTTTTCCACCTTTTCTTTCAATATTCATGTCTGTATTTTTGGTTCATTATCCTCTCCTTCCTGAAGCATGTTACCACATGGCAATTCAGTCTTTACTACCTTGAGAACTTTAGCCAACAGCTGCAAAACCTCCTTTCCTGTACTGTCTTCCAATGATAAATAATTGCTGTAAGGCAAATTTTCAGAAATAAATTTTTCAAGGGGCAACTAGTTATAAGGTGATTTTTTTTCTTATTTTCATCTTAATAAGTAATTGTACCTGCTATCAAAGAATCAATTATCTACATATTGGTTTGTGCTGTCACTTGTGGAAAAGCCTGTGGATGATTCCCACAAATCACATTAGGTTGACAGTAGATGATTGTACTTTTGTCTTTGAGTGACTCTATTAAAATAGTTGTTTGAAATCAAACCAAGCTTCACAATTCCAATGATTACCATTGACATTAATAGGAAATCAAGGATATAGCATATTAAGTTGCCTAAAAAGCAATTGATTTGTTTTCAACCAAATCTTTCATGATTTCAGCTATTTTCATATTTAATTTTAAAACAATTTTCAGTAAAAACTGAGTAGATACTAGGCAACTACCTAAATTAAACAGGCTAGATTTACTTTACTCTGAGTGAAAGTTTGTTTAATCAATGGGACTGTTGTGAAAAAATAAAATTGAATGATGAAGTAAAGAATAGAGACCATTCTCAGCATTGGAAAAATCAAAATAAGACAATCAGGGAGAAAAATTTTGAAGTTTGATGAACTTCTAAAACCACTCACATTTGCTCCAAGTATTTAGAAATACAAAGAGCAGAAGAGAATGCATTCAAATATGGAACTCTGTGTTGCCCAATCTAATCGAATATTTACGGAGACAGTTTTGAATAAAATGAGATTTATTCACTGAGCACCTCAATATTATATACCAGTGGAATACTAAATTCATAAGTTGAGAACGTAGACACTCAACACAGGGATAATCACTTATCGAGGGATCCAGAACAGGACAGGAATCAGGCAGGGGTCACTTTGCAGTCATTCCTGAATAACAGCTTTACCAGCTACATAGTTATGGAGTACCTGTAGGTATCACCAATATCAAATTATGGTTCAATGCATAGTGTATTAAAAAGACAATAATCATTAGCATCTATAGAATCCTTAATACGTGGCAGCACTGTGCTAATCAATTTGTATTTATCAGTGATTTTCAAGTTGCCCACTAGTTACTAACATCCAAATCAATGTGATCCTTACTAAAAACAACAACAAAAAAATGCATTATCTTGTCTGTGTCCCAGATCCTGCATAAGAATATCGAATGGATACCTATTCTGCATTTTAACATGTATCCAGGTGACTCTTATGCAAACTAGGGTTTGAAAAACTTTGGTGTATTATTTCATTAAATTTTTACATCAACAAAATGAAATACATAGTATTACTCCTATTTAATAAGTGAAGAAATCTATATTTTAACTTAAATGATCCATAAAAACACAGTTATTTAAATACAAAGATAAAGGCCATAAATTTAAAAAGTTAATATTTAAATGTATTGATATTTTACTTCTTATGTGTGTTTTGCTTTATACTGTGGATTAAATTCCAATACTTTTATTGAGCTAATATTATATGAGTGATATTATTAGAAAGAATATTGAATTGAAGGTATTAAAGAGACATATACTTTTCCTTCCTGACTAGGGCACACATTTTTTCCCTATCTTTACAGAGAGAGCAGAGGAACTGAATCTCACATGTAGATAAACCATTTACTTTTACAAGCCTGGAAACGAATCAAGTTGGGAAGGAAGTCCTGTCATGACTGTGGAGACACTTGCAGTTAGATCATAGCATCAGAGCTCAAAAACAGGAGAAAAAGCAGTATTGGGAGTAATAGATTTTTCTTTAACTTGATGGGATAAAATACTCAGGAATATGGCAGCTGGAGTGGCAATTTTAATTTTTGGCTAGAAAATGAAAAGACTCTGCCATTTCTCATCTATACTCATCAACACTGGGCATGTGGCCGTATTAGAGATGTGGCTTTCCAGGCAATTTATTTCCTATAAACACAGGGGAATTTACTAAAACCTGTAAAAGTATAGGATTGATGGGCAGTTCAGAAGTCATCTGCTGGGAGTTATGGAACAAACAGAATTTGTCACCAATTGTCCTTTACTGGCAGAGGTTTTAGATTAGGGAATGAATTCTTTCATGCATAGTATTGTGACTAGTTCACAGATAAAAATCATCACAGCAGACTGCAGTCATCAGGGTATGGTGGCTGCCTAAATTGACTGAGCTGGAATGGAATGGTAAATGATGCTTTTGCTTTAGAGTAAATAAAGTGATATTCGATAAGTCTGCTTGATGCCTTGCACCCATTTTGCCTGTTTGTTTCCAGCTGTAGGGTGCTGCTAATCCTTTAGTATCTGGAAGGTAAAGAGCTTCTGAGAACTTGCAGCATCATCTTTTTGAAATATAAAATTAAATAGAGAGAAAATAATTCCTTAGTTAAAACAAATACTTTTTGATTGCAGTATAAACTTCAATTGAACAGACCTGGCAAAGAATGAAAGCAGCCTTTTACTGTGGGTAAGCTTGCATGTGATATGAGGGGTTTGTTCATCTGGATATACATAGTAATAGAGGGGTTTTCTACAATCACTAAATGTGACTAAGTGAGTCAAATTGTAGCAGTTCAAGCTTTGGAACCTGAATTAGAAATGTTTCCTTTTTGCAATCGTTACATATTTTAGAATGAAAATGAGCAGTATGGAAAAGACGATGCTCAATCTATATTTCATTAAATGCACGTATAAAAATTATGCTCTCTAATTTGTTAGTGTTGATGCTTACAGAACTACCAACTGCATTATCCAATACATAGCAATGACAGAAAATACATAAGTAGAAAACAGATAATTTAAAAAATAGACATAAACACAAAAATCATGTCTGTCACCAAGGATGAGTATTGGCAACAAGCTTTTGGATTTTGAATCCAAAGGACATAATTGGCGACTTATATAAAGAAAATGCCCCACCACAAAGAACATAAGCCAGACTCACTTAATGAAATAAGGCTCAGATTCACAGCCTAAAAGGCTTTGATTTCTACAAAGTCTTTTACCCAAAAAAGCATTGGAAGATTGGCATGGATTAATAGAAAAATTTGGAGCAAATCCATTCAAAAAATTGGTTCAGACTTTGACCCAATATCACATTTGTGACTGACTTTCTAAGCCATCAACCTGAGAGGACCTTTGGAAGCAGAGTAGAAAAAGAATCCAAAAGAGTACTTTAATAGGGAAGGCAAGCTATAGAAATCAAGAGAAAAAAAATATCCAAAGTATATAAGGAAATGAAGACCTACAGGCAATAAAACAATATTCTGAAAATTAGTTCACTGTATGAAATGTGAAAATAATTGTGAAATTTGAAAATGAATTTAAATTAACATACATAGGCTCTAAAATCAATGAAATAAAGCAAGCTGTAAAATATAACAATAAAGTGCAAAAAGGGAAGAATGAAAGGAAGGAAAAGAAAAAGAAAGAAAGGAAGGATATAAGATTAGATGAAGATACAAAGTAAATGCAGATCTCAAAATGCAAAATACAACCATTTCAATAAAAAACAAAAATAGTAATAGTCTGTGAGTGTAAATAAAGCATAATAAACATGACAAGGAAGTGAAACTATAGAACATCATCATGAATATTACCAACATGAAGAAGATATTATATTAATACAACAATTTGAGTGACAATAGAGTTCTCATCAACAATAGGTTCAAAGGAACACTGATTAATCCAAAGGGCTAAAGTACGTTAGAAATCTATATTCTGGAAAGATAGCAGGCTAGAGTTAAAGCAAAATTAAAACTATTTTGAGACATATACCTAATAAGTGATTTTAAGCCTTTTCCCGTTTGCCTTGAGAATGTTCACCAGTAGCACTTGTGACTGCAGTGCTTACCCAGAGATACCTTTGCCACGCAATAGCTCACTTTTGTTATCATTTCTGCTTTGCTCTAGTATATCAACTTTGGAAACAAAAGACATCACTCTGTTTATAGCGTTCTGTTTTTAGTAGTATTTCCATTTACAAAATATACTAATTCTTGATCGTTGAAAATGTTAAATCTTAGAAAATGTAGCATTCCTATGTGTGATATGTGTGATATTAACATCATTCTCTAATGGTTGTTGGTTAACGATTCATTTGATGAATAAGATTTTTCCAAAATAGACAATGCTGATGATTCAGGTGATTCTGATGTTACTTCTCTTTAGAAATAACTCCAGAAACAGTTTTTTTTTTTTTTAATTTTTGCACATTGAAAAATCAGTCACATTTGCTTCAGTCTCAAAGAGCATGTTTAGGTAAAATTAAATAAATGCAGGCAGTGAGCTGTACTTTTTTTGTTAATGGGCAAAGTGTTAATACATACAAAATTTATCTGAAAGAAGTATTAAGTGATTAATAAACAGAAGTGCACCACTGAGGAAACAATGGAATGGATGCATCTATAATGGTAAAATATGCTGATAAAATTGACTGTTCAAAAATGTGTAAGTGTAATTTTTAAAATAGCAAAAATGAATGTGGGATGGCTTGGGAAAGGAACTTCAAGCGACTAATAAATGAAGCAGCGATTTTTATTAATTGTAGGAAGCATGCTACTGAATAATTTAGACTTCAAAATTAAATATATGTATCAATTAGGAAGGTAACCAATACATAATAGAATTACAATGAATTCCTTTCAAATTTCCTCCCAAATTTTAATAACAATGAAGATTACAGATAAAACAAATTTGTCAAAAAAACAGAGCCAGAAAGAAAGAGAAAGAAAAAAAGAAAGAGAAGGAAGGAAGGAAAGGAAAGGAAAAAGGAAGGAAAGGAAGGAAGGGAGGGAGGGAAGGAGGGAGGGTGGGAGGGAGGAAAATAACAAAGGTAAAATATGATCAAGAGAAAAACAAAAGGTGATACTGGAATAAGTTAGATAAATTAGGAATTATGTAATTCTGACAGATTTAACAAAGTTATTAAAAAGTAGAAACAGATTAGTTTTACAAATAACCTATATGCTTCTTGGAAAATTATTTTTAAAATTCAACACAATTTAACAAATGAAAGAAAATAACATAATTCATTGGATATTCTGTTTTTCCACATGACTTTTAGGAACATGTAATTTAAGTCTTTTAAAAAGTTGGCAATTTCCCAGATATATATGTGTGCATATGCGTGTGTCTACATATATATTTAATTTTATACATTTGTATATAGTGAAATATGTATACAATGAAAAAATATATATATTTTAGGAGATTTTATAGCACTAGGTTATTCCAGTCTAAAACATGATGGCTTTTCAATTATTTATATCTTGTTTCAGATTCTTCAATACAATTTCATAGTTTTTGTAATAAAGTCATAAAATTTCTTATTGAACATGTCACACAATACTTTAAAGTTGTTCAAAAGTATTGTGAATAATTTTTAGCATTCAAATTCAAATTCTTGGGAATTTGTGGATTTTCTTAATTCTAGGAAATTTTTTAAAATCTATTAAATTTGGATTATTAAACTTTTTTCTAGCCTCTTAGTTAATTTTTTCTCTTTAATAGAACCTAGAAGATTTGCAAGGTTAAAAAATTACAGGATTTTTAGTGAGACCATTATCTCCTTTTTTCCCAATTGTCAGTTATCCTTTACTTACTACATTTTCTAGTGTACTGAAGACAATGCTGAGCAATAAGTTACCTAAATTATCCTTCCCCTTTCCAGATATTAATTGAAATACTTTAAGTTGTCACATAGGCAAATGTTTCTTTAAAATAAAAGGTAAATATTATTTTTATATTTGTTTTCCTTCTTTCTTTTCTTTTCTATTTCCTTTTTTTTTTTTTTTTTTTGAGACAGGGTCTTGCTCTGTCACCAGGCTGGAGTGCAGTGGCATGATCTTCTTGGCTCACTGCCACCTCCACCTCCAGGGTCAAGCGATTCTCCTGCTTCAGCTTCTGGAGTAGCTGGGACTACATGCAGGCACATGACACTACGCCCAGCCATTGTATTTATTTTCTATCCTTATTTTATTTAAGGTCTTTATTTAAAAGTTGTGCTGAAATGAAAACATTGCCATCATTTTATTCTATGGATTATAGAAAAAGGAAAATAATTTAGGAAAATTCAAAATTTTTAAATGATTTAAATCAAATCTAACAAACTGCCAACACTGAGAAATTCCTTAACTTAATAATCTACCTCAAAAACCTACAGATATTAAAATATTAAGCAAAGAAACTTTAGAGACATTTTATTTTAAATGGAGAAGCCAACAAAGACACTCTTATTAGTATTTTCCAAGAAACCCTAAACACTGAATGAAAATAATTAAAGAACACAAAGAAAGATATAAAAGTATTGGTATTCAAAGGCACTACATTTTTTACTTAGAAAAAACATCAAAGATATACAACAGCTAAAGCAAGCTCTCCAACACATGACCTGTGGGCCACATGATGCCAAGGATGGTTTTGAATGCAGCCCAATACAAATTCATAAACTTTCTTAAAACATTATGTTTTTTTTGCAATTATTATTCTTTAACTCATCAGCTATCATTAGTGTAAGTGTATTTTATGTGTGGCCCAAGACAGTTCTTCTTCTTCTAACGTGGCCAGGGAAACCAAAAGATTGGATACCCCTGGAAGTTTAGTCTTCTAAAAGGTTATATGATGCCAGAAATAAGAAAAAGTTATAGATCAATGACATACCGATTCATCAGCAAAAGCAGTTAGACCAAGAATAAATTCTTCTGTGTTCCTAAAAATGTGCAAAAACTTAGTTTATACAATCTTTTTTGGATAATAAAGTGCATCCTAGACAAAAAGCCAAATATGTTTATACCATGTTTAAAGATAATTCAATACACAATGCTGTCAATTCTATTCAATTTATTCTACAAAAACAAAGTTAACATATCCATCAAGATTTTACTTTTCAGCCGGGCGCGGTGGCTCAGGCCTGTAATCCCAGCACTTTGGGAGGCCAAGGCGGGCGGGTCAAAAGGTCAGGAGATCGAGACCATCCTGGCTAACATGGTGAAACCCCGTCTCTACTAAAAATACAAAAAAATTAGGCGGGCGCAGTGGCGGGGCGCCTGTAGTCCCAGCTACTCAGGAGGCTGAGGCAGGAGAATGGCATGATCCCGGGAGGCGGAGCTTGCAGTAAGCCGAGATCGCGCCACTGCACTCCAGCCAGGGGGACAGAGCGAGACTCCGTCTCAAAAATAATAATAATAATAATAATAATTTACTTTTCTAGAACTGGAACAATTTTTCAAAACCCCTTAGGGTTGAGTGAATGCCCAAAAATAGTCAAAATAATTCTGAAAAACCTTGTAAGGAAGAGTAATGCACTGCCAAGTATTAAAACTTATTATAAAATTATAATATCAAAACTTGTTATAAATAATCCAGTATATTGTTGGGGGAGAGATAAATATACAAAATAATATTTAAAAAACCCAAAAGGAACAAGCAAAAATTCTCAGTTTCAAACCCAAACATATATGAGGTTTTGCATATCATACAAAAGGTAATATAAATCAGCAGAGAAAAGATGGACTTTGGCAGGTATCACTAATCTTTACCAATATCTAATTCTCTTTCCTTTCTTGTCACATCAAATTCTATTTTTGGGGGGTGTGGAGGCACATTTTTGCTGTTGGTTAGACCATGTGAGGAGTTATGGCCAAAGAAACATCAAGTGAGCTGATGTGAAGTGCTAAAAAGTCCATGGAAAGTCCCCTAATTTCTTTCTTCCCTAAATACAGCCATTATGAATGGGATTCTGAGTCATTATGTGAGAAACTCTACTTTAGAGAGAGTTACAGTAAATTACAGCAATCTTTAGAAAAGGAGAAATAACATTTTCCTTGTACATAAACACAAAGATTGAGAAATTGTTGAGTGTCACACTATAATACAGCCTGTTCTGCTAACATATACACATACTATTCAAATAATCAGTTATGTTTATGGATAAAATCAAATGATATTGATAAATATACATACACATATACTTACATTCATAAATTTGAGGGACTGGAAACAGAGTTTATAAAGCAGGGACTGATACAGGAAGCAATAGAAGCTCAGGGAAACCCTGTGATGATGTTGTAGTTAAAAGGGATTTTAAGAAAGGTGATACCTACTGTTTTGAAATTGATTCCTTTAGAGAACACATCCTTTTCGCTCCCAAAACGTGAGTAAAATCTGCCAGTTTCACAAAAGATTTGATACAAAATCATAGAAAGGGCTAAACCTCATATAGATGCCAGATAGTAAATATCAAAACAGTATATATTGAAGCAAGAGTCTATCACTTGAAGCAATTAAGACATTGGAAATTAAATAGAAATTTGCATAAGTGTGAAGATCTTTGGATTGCTTTAAGCCATGGCAAGGAGAGTTGTAGGAGAAATGCTGATTCATTTTTTTCTTTAAGATCTTAAGGGATAGTGGATTTGTAGCTAGCAGTTAAATTATTAGAATAAAACAATGGAGAAAGAAATAAAAAGGATTGTGGTTTTAGAGGATAAATTCTATAGACACCTAGTGATCTGGCCAGAGACACTGCAGTCTGTTGTAGTCACCTGGCTGAGGAGAGAGTAAGAGCAATAACAAATAGAGTCAAAGCATCAATCATTTTCATTTACTTGGTGAACTGACCTTAGTTTCATCCCTGGCAATCATACTAAACTCACCATCTGTGCAAAGCAAATGCAGTTTGGGAGTCAGAAGTTCATGCTCTAATATTGCTTTATCAGTTTATTTCACAGATAATGGCACCTTAATTATTATCAATGACCTGCATGCCGTTGCTTACTATTCCTTCTTAGATATGTCTTTCTGAGTTATTCAAATTGTATTGGTGTTTACCAATCTGACTCTTCTAGGAACTAATATCTACATTTCTATAAGACAGAA
>NW_012114899.1:3993776-4028405 GCF_000951035.1 Colobus angolensis palliatus
AAAAGCATTTGGATTATCTGGTTCTTAATTTATATTTTAAACAAAAGTAAAAGCACACTTATTTTGCATACTTATTTAATTATGTCTATTCATTTTTCATCTTAGCCATGTGATTTTCAGAAGCGATTTCCACAGACATAAGTAGCTTTAATCTCCATATATTGAAATATCAGTGAGAAATAAACACTTCCCGTTTAATGGCTTTAACTAGAGAAACGCTTATGTTGATTAATGTCTATCAAGTTTTCCTTGATTTACTTGGAATGTGTTTTCTCTACAAATGAATAAAACATTAATGATTCACACCTGTGAGTGTATGGGATGATTTTTATCCTTTCTTTTCTCTCATGATCTGGTTGCTAAATATGATTCATCCCATAGACGGACATCATGGATTGATTTTCCAAGCTCATTCAAAAGTCTCCACAATTTCAGAGGAAACCTTTCTGAACACATTGGAAATCTTAAGTAATTGCTTTGCTCTAGCCTTTATTTAGGACAAAAAAAAAAAAAAAGTTACCTTTGCAGATGAACTTATTTCCCTGAGTTTTAATTCTAATGCCACAGAAGCCAGATCAATGGCAAAGTTAAAATATAACTTTTCTGAGAGATAAATTAGAAAGTATTTTTAAATATTGGTAATGTATTAAAAAGTCTGTTTCGATCCTAGCTTTAAAAAAAAAAAAAAAATGGCTAGATGATATTTGTCTCCCCTACTGAAAACAAAACAAAATGATCTACTTTCATTAACAGTCCCGGTGCAAAGATATAGGCACTCCATTTTAGGTCACATGTAATGCCCAGGCTTAACACTGTTCACCAAATTCTCTAGATTATATTGCACCCAAATCTTAGAACTAAGTTTACATTAGTTTTTACTCTTTTTATCTATAGCCTATAACTTTAATTTAAGATGTTTTTATATTTACAAAATTCCAAATTAATATGTTTTTTAAAACAACCTCCCAGCACTCACCACTCTAATATTTTCATAATTACTAATCATCTGTAGTTCTGTGAATTGATTGTTCACTTCCATTGAACATTTCTCTCCTTGTGTTGAAAAACCATTAGTTAATATAATAGAAATGCAATTAACAAGCATCCTCACTGGGATATATAGATTTATTTAATTAAGCGAAAAGTCCTTTTCGTTTTTCAAAGGAGCCGCGTGCATGTCTTAGGTTAATCTTATAACCAATTGTTTTGATAATCATTCAGAACATGTATATAAAGTTTCCATAAGATCAAACATCTGCCTCCCCTCATCTGTGACACTTTGGAGGAGTCGATTGTAGCGCTGCATTAAGGAATGTCGATCCAGGAGTTCGTTGCTGGTGTTTGACAGCTGGATCTACCGCTTATTATGTCTGTGTCTTGAGTTGCAGCACCTAATCTATCCCCATCGCAGTTTTTTCCTTTGCAATTATTATTATACACACTATTTGTACTCTTTACTGAACTAAGAAATAAGAATGTCCCCAAAAGGATTTTTTAAATGGTATTATGCAGTCACAGTAAAATTTAGCAATGAGGCACTTTAAAGCTATTATTCCAGAAAAAAAAGATAAAAATTAATCTTTTCTTATAATTAGAAAAATGGACCAGATCTTTGCAAGTATTTTACCTATCTGCAATGAAATGCAGATTTGTATATTAAATGCTTGCACTATAAATCTCAAAACATTCAGTTCTCCAGTACTAATTATTTCATTATGAAACCATAGCAAAATTCCTAAAACTTTGAATATTCACAAAGATGTTTAAGCTTTGCAGAGTTGAGCTGGATATCAGTCAACAAATACCACTTTGGAATAATAGGTAGAAGTCTCTTTCTTAGAAACCAGGATGAAATAAAGAGACACAAGAGAAGATAAACCTTTAAATGGCTTTCAAAGTACTTGGGGAAATAAGACACATTAAAAGAAATAATGATAAAAAGCAGCAAATACCTATTAAATTAATCATTTAGAAATCTAGTTAAAATATCCATACATTTTAAACACGGGTTTTTATGTTATTTATGATTTGCAAAAGATTTATTGAAACTCAAAAGATTTGTTTTTGAGTTTTCAAAAGGTCATAAAGCAGGACAGACCTGGATTCAAATTCTGGCTCTACTACTTAGTAACTATATCTTATAGGGAAAGTAGCTTACCCTTGTTTAACCTCGGTTTCCTCAATGGTACGAGGGGATAATAACATAAGGTTTAAGGCTAACTAGATAAATAGTACACTGCTTGGTCCACAGTAACCATTCAATAAATTAGCATCCACAGTGTGTCAAGGCACTGTGCTAGACCATTATGACCCTGGCATGGATAATCCAATGTGAAATGCACAGTTTAACATTGGCTATGTGTATTTATCCTCATTGGTGAAAACAAAGTGACTCTTCCTCTATTCTTCAGTAGAATTACTAACCTTTGATTACTAATCTTTGTTGATAAGGAAATCCTGGTGTTATTGCTCTGGAGCACACAAAAATTGGTCATGAATTACACAGCTATTACACAGTTCAGTTCATATAAGTTGTTTTGGCAAGTTAATAATTCCTCGAAGTCCCTTCATAGTCTCTCAGAGTGAGGTGTGTGTGTGTGTGTGTGTGTGTGTGTGTGTGTGTGTGTGTGTGTGTCTCAGCATAGCATGCAGCCTATCCCAAATCTGGTGGAAATCTCTTTAGCCAGTTTTGAAGGATACTGTAGCAGACAGACAGACTGAAACTTATCTGTTCATATAAGTAATTAATTTACATGAACTGGAGTCTGTTCTGAGAAATTCGGTAATCGTGGTTTGTATAACTAACTGTAGAAAACTAGAGGAGAATCAAATCTCTGTGACTTTCCATGAACATTGAACTGGGGCTGGAAGGAGTGAGAGAGAATTTAGGGAATTTAAACTGCCAGTGAGAAGGAATGACAGATTCTTACAGAGTAAACAGAAATCTGTCTTTGCTTCAAATGAACAAATATTTATTAAATGACCAATAAATATCAGATGGTATGTTGAGTACCGGGGATATAGCAGTGAAAAAGAAAAGACATTCTGTGTCTTAAGGGAACTTTCATTTAAGTAAAACTGAGACAGAAACTGGTAATTATAATTAATAACCAGTATTTTTATGGGATAACAACAGAGGAAGTGTAGGTAACCTCGTGCTGTGGGACCCATGGCAAGAGCACTTAACGTCACTGTCAGGAATCACAAGAGACTTTCAGAAAGAAAGAGGAGTCTGAAGAGATGCAGATATGCACAGGGCTGGACGGTCAGCGGATGAACGACATATTTAGGAAGTCCAGTGTCTCTCCAAGTATACTGGAATAAGTGGTCAGCAATTTGTAACTCTCATTTTTCTGACATATTTGACTTTATCAGAGAATGGGACTTTTCTCTTTTTCCAACTCTTTTTTTTTTTTGCTTTTATAGCCCATGACACTTTTCTTAAAGAATTGTCTCAATTATTAAAGATACTACCGCAGTCATCAGTGTCCCCACCCCAAACCCTTGCCCTCACTCCTTGCGACAGATTTCCCGAATACCCTTTGCCAGTCAAGTTTTTTAAGTAACTGCAATAGCCTAGCACGTGATGTCGTTATATAATTATTGTCTAGATTTTACTTGGACCTTTTTATTAGGGTTCTATTTCTATCAGCATTGAGTCATTCTTTTTTATAGCTTTTCTTAATGTTTACAAGAAAGCACCTTTGATTTACCTCTGCACTGTGCATGTGTAAATGTTCTGAAACACAGGTCAGATGTGCAGCATTATTTAAAGGTGTTCTTTTGTGCATAATGCATAGGCATTAGGAATGAGGTAGCAGAGGGATTTTACTCAGTGAAGAGGAATAGTTTTTACATAAATAAGAGCAGTAAATTATTAATATTCTCTACTCTAAAAATGATTAAATATAATGGATTTTCAAATGTTAAATAAAACATCTTAATTCAGACCATTGTACCAAACTTTTGAAAAAAGATTACTGTAAAAAATCCAAAATGTTAGTGAAATATATGCAGGTGTTCAACCAAATGGCCCAAAGCATAACTATTATTTTGGTTTTGCTTAAATGTTCTTCATAATTTAAAAAGCTACTATATTTTTATGCTCATATTATGGTAATATCAGAGGTGTTTTATGGAGTATGGAGTATTTCATGTCACTACTTGAGTTTCTACTTGGTTTAATATTAATCTTTCAGTTATACACTGGGTTGCCTCTCGTCTAATGCAATGGATCACTCTCTCAGCCTCTGGAATCCCAATAATCATTAAATCCTGTCATTTCTGCTTCCTAAATAATTTTTAATCATCCCTTTCTTTTCTTTTTTATTTTCACAATCTTAGTCCATGTCTTTGTCACCTGGAAGATGGGCATTGTCTCCATATTGATGGCTCTCAGAGCATAGAGCAGAGCTGTGATTCAATTTGCCAAGTTTATCTTTTACTTGTTTCAGTAATGCCTACATTCCAAGTGAGGTATAATTGTAAAATGTTTCACTGGAAAGTACACTTTCCCATCCTTCATATGGTTTTAATAGGGCTAATTTTGCTTAAGAATATGAAAGGATATAGATATGGTAATAAAAGCAATACCTAACATATATTGAACATTTTACACTTGCCAAGCTCTGTTCCAGAGGACTGTAAATACATTATCTCACTTAATTCATACCACAACTCTCTGCGGTAAGCTTGATAACTAACATTGCTTTATAGAAAAGAAAACTAGGCATAAGAAGGCTAAGTAACCTGTCACACAGTTAGGTGGTGGAAATTTTTTCCTTTTTGCTTTCTAGGGATACCTGCTAATATAATGATTATGAGCATGACATTCAGAGCTTGCAGACTTGTGTTAAAGTCCTGCCCCATTTTTTAGTACAGTAACTGCTATGGAGGCCTTGGTTTGAAGACGGTTGTCTTCTTGCTGTGTTATCAGTATGATCTTTCCTTTTGCATACACACTATGTCCTAATCTCTTATAAGAATATTGGTCATAATAGATTAGAGTCTTCCCATACAAACCAACTTTACATTAATTACCTCTTTAAAGGCCTTATCACCAAACATATTCACTGACTGAAGCACTGGAATCTGAACCTTAACATGAATTCGGAGGGGAAAAATTCAGCCCATAATAGCATATTTGTAGCTTTTACTCATTTGAATCAATTATTTGCCCTCATGTAACTGAACTCTCTCTCGGTATTATATTCATTGTTATAAATATTATATACATTCAGAATGCTCTTCTTATAAGGGAGAGACAATGATCCACAAGGCATAGACTTTGCCATTATAAAAACCATTCCCACACACTGGTCCCCTATTCCAGTACATCACCGTCCTTCCTCACATAATTAAGGAAGAAACTATTTATTCAGTAGAATGTCAGGCAATTTGAGTATCCTTTTGGTATTACTAATGACCTTGACATCAAACAATGGACAGACCCCATCTCTTGGACTGTTCATTCTGTGGGAAGCCAATTTTGATGTGATGAAGATACTCAAGCACCATAAAGGTATGTGGAGAAGAGTAGGTCTCCTGACTCCAACCAGCATCAACAGGCACACGTGTGAATGAGCCTCCAGCCCCAATTAATTCTTCAGATGTCTGTAGTCATTTCAAATCTTGACCACAACCCATCTGAGACCCCCAAACTGTAAAAATCCACCTAAGATATTTCTGATTTCCTGATCTAAGAAACTATAATACATGTTTAACGTGTGCATTTCATGTACATTCATATGTTTTATGTGCATTATTGGCCTTATACCTGAAGCAATTTCACATAACTAAAGTTTGATAGAAATATTTTATGATATTTAATTTTAGAACATAGGAAATTCACCACATATGTTATTTCCAGCTATTATTATTATCTTACATTTTCACTGAATACATTAATTATGAATTTTTTAAAATTTCATCAGTTTTGTTATTGGTTTTTTGCTTATTCACAAAATTGTTGAGTAATATTTTAAATCAAAGAAATGGAGCAAGATGAGGGTGATGGAATGAAATATGGCATAGAGAAACGGGAGATGGGGTGGCAGGGGAAGGAGAAGGAGATCAGAAAAAGAAGAGTGTTAGATGAGGAAAGAGATTTTTGTAAAAAGGAGGAGGGAAAAACAGGGAGAGGAAAAGGGCAAATATTCTTAAAATCAAGAAAATGGAATCAAAGCATCCTGACTTGATCTGTGTTTAAATAACCTAAGATAAACCTTTATAAAAATGTACATGTTATACTGGAATTTTTTTAAAAAATGTTCTTTCCCCAGGGCATGCTTTGTAATTTAAATTTTATTCATTATTATATGAAAATGTAATAAAATTATCATTAATTTTTGTTTTTAGTTTTATTTTTATTTTTTTTTGAGGCGGAGTCTGGCTCTGTTGCCCAGGCTGGAGTGCAGTGGCCGGATCTCAGCTCACTGCAAGCTCTGCCTCCCGGGTTTACGCCATTCTCCTGCCTCAGCCTCCAGAGTAGCTCGGACTACAGGCGCCCGCCACCTCGCCCGGCTAGTTTTTTGTATTTTTTTTTAGTAGAGACGGGGTTTCACCGTGTTAGCCAGGATGGTCTCGATCTCCTGACCTCGTGATCTGCCCGTCTCGGCCTCCCAAAGTGCTGGGATTACAGGCTTGAGCCACCGCGCCCGGCCTAATTTTTATTTTAATTGTCTTTTTATTTTGTGTATTTTACAAGATAGAGGGAAAACAGGTGGCAAAGTAAGAAGACAGGAAAAAAAAAAAGAAAAGAAAGAGGGGATAGGCAAGTGAAAGAAAAATAAAAAAGAGATGGAGGTAGAAACACATGCATACACACAGACAGAAAGTTCTGAGAAGATAATGATTTGCTCCCTGCCTGAATTTGGGAAAGTATTAAAGATGGCATCTCTACTCTTAAGACTCAGGATGAAAATCTTTACCTCAGAGTGATCACAATTCTCCCATAGTTAAAGGAATGACTGATTTTATCATTAAGCATGTAATGTTTGTTAAATGAATGAATAATGCATGTACACAGAATTTAAACACAGTAAATATTAAATGAGTAGTAATTTCTATTCTTATTAACAGGTATATTTTTATGTAAGCTATTAGTAATTAAATTCACAGGTAAAACGTATTTTAGAAAAAGTGGCTTACATGAAGCTGAAAAGTGTTCCCTTGCATTTAAAATAAGTACACAAAGGGAAAACTATTTTAAAACGTATCTTTAAGATGGTGATCCCTGATTGTTTAAGTTATTTAATATGAAGTAAAGTAACAGATAACGTAACTGTGACATCCAAAGTACAATGATCTTGCCTTACTCATTTATTTCCCACAATAGAACCTAGGAATGTGCCTGAGATATGTAACGTACTCACCAAATGTTTCCCGGTTAAAAAATTACAAGACTGTGTGTGTATTTGTGTGTGTGTGTGTGTGACTACCAAGTAGAGGTAAGTGCCTCAGTCTGAGCAATAAAAACTTTTAACTAACCCTTGGTTATAGCCATTTCAGTAAAGGGAATAAGCTCTCTAATCATGGCAAATATCTTTCATGGTTACTTCCCATTCCTCTCCATTTATGTCCTTAACCATAACCCATCAATGTCTTTAACGATAATACATGAGCCAATAGGAATTTGAAGATACAAGTTAATTTCTGTAATTTTCCTATGATTTACATAATTTTAAAAAATGATAGCAGTGATAACAAGGTGCTCACATGATTCAGAAAAGAGCCAGCAGCCTCATATTTAAGTCTTCTCATTTTATGCACTTCTGCTGAATGATACCTAGAAGTTTGCAGATCTTAGGCAGTGCTATTATTAATTTCCTGCCAGCATTTACAACATGATCATCTATAGTCATGGACTTTACACTTAACACTTAGGAACTCTTAAAGTTTCTGGCAGGCTCTGTTGGCTGTATTCTGTTATGATAGAATACATAGACTGGGCAATTTATAAACAACAGAAATGTATTTCTCACAGTTCTGGATGCTGGCAAGTCCAAGATCAAGGTACAGGTAGATTCAGTGTCTGATGAGGGCCCACTTCCTATGCACAGAGGGCCAGGTGCACACTGAGTGCTCACGTGGTGGAAGGGAGCAAGGGAGCTCTCTGGAACCCTTCTTATAAGGTCACTAATCTTATTCATGTGTCCCCTGCCTTCATAACCTAATCAGTTCTCAAAATCCCCACTTCTGAGTGTCATGACATTGGGTGTTAGAAGTTAACATATTAATTTTGGAAGATACAAATATTCATTCAATGATGTTGAGGCTCCACTCAGAACCGTATGTGTCCTGTTGAAGGTACAGGCTTAACTGAATGAAGGAGGCAAGGAAGAGCCCTAAGAATGATTTTATACTTTCCTATGGTCAAGGGAATTATTTTCATATTATTACTTTTTTCTTCCTTCAAGTTTGTCCAAACTGAAATAAGTTCAGGGCTAGAAAGAACCCATAAAATACAAAAAGTAATTCAAGTGACATAATGTATTAGGCCATTCTTATATTGCCATAAAGAAATACCTAAGACTAGGTAATTTGTAAAGAAATTCAGCTTAATTGGCTCATGATTCTGTAGGCATTACAGGATGTATGGTGCTGGCATGTGCTCAGCTTCTGGGAAGGTCTCAGGAAGCTTGCAAAAGTTGGGGGCAGAAGACACATCTCATGGTAATATCAAGAGCAAGGAAGGGAGAGGTGCCATACACTATCATGAAGACAACACTGGGCCTTGAGGAATCCATGCCCAAACAACTCCCAAGAGGCCCCACCTCCAGCACCGAGGATGACAATTCAACATGAGAGTTGGGTGGGGACAAATACCCAAACTATTAATATAACATTTTCCCCCAGCCCATCCCAAATCTGATGTCCTTCTCACATTGCAAAATACAGGCATGCTTTCCCAACAGTCCTACAAAGTTTTAACTCATTCCAGCATTAACTCAAAAGTCCAAAGTCTCATCAGAGACAAGCCAAATCTCTTCCACTTATGAGCCTGTTAAATAAAAAACAAGTTAATTACTACCAAGATACAATGGGGTATAGGCATTGGATACACATTCCTTTTCCAAAATGGAGAAATCAGCCAAAAGAAAGGGGCTACAGTCCCCAAGCAAGTTCAAAACCTTTCAGGGCAGTCATGAAATCTTAAAACTACAAAATAACCTCTTTTGACTCCATGCCTCACATCCAGGGCACACTGGTGCAAGGGGTGGGCTCCCAAGGACTTGGGTACCCCTGTGCCTTTCACTTTGCAGGGCTCATCCCCCAGGCCTGCTGTCACGGGTTGCTGAGTGCCTGTGGCTTTTTCAGGCACAGGATGCAAGCCACCAGTGGATCCACTATTCTTGGGTCTGGAGGCAGTGGCCCCCTTTTGACAGCTCTACTAGGCAGTGCCCCAGCGGAGACTCTGTGAGGAAACTCCAGCCCCACATTTCTCCTTGGCACTGCCTGGTAGGTGTTCACTGTGGAGGCTCCACCCCTGCAGCATGCTTCTGCCTGGGCATCCAGGCTTTTCCATACACCTTCTGAAATCTAGGTAGAGGGTGCCAAGCCTCATTCAGTCTTGTACTCTGTGCACTTACTGACTTAACACCACGTGGAAGGAGCCAAGACTTATGGCTTGCACCCTCTGAAGCAGTGGACTGGTCTGTACCTGGTGTCATCTGAGCTGAGGAGAAGTGTCCCAACACTGCAGAGAATAGCAGGGCTCTAGGCAGGCCCACAAAACCATTCTTCCTCTTAGACCTCTGGGCCTGTGATTGGAGGAGTTACTACAAAGTTTTCTAAAATGCCTTCAAGTCCTTTTTCCCATTGTCTTGGATGGTAGCACTTGGCTCCCTTTTAGATATGCAAATATCCCTAGTACCTGGTTTCTCACCAGTCTACTTGAATTCCTCACTGAAAAACTTTGTATTTCTCTGACACATGGCCAGGCTGTACATTTTCCAAATTTTGATTCTCTGCTTCCCTTCTGAATATAAGTTCCTACTTAAAGTCATTCCTTTGCTCCTGCTTTGAATTAGGTTATTAAAAGTGCTCAGGTCATATTGAAGCAGTGTCCTTGTCTGTGGTAAATACTCAAGGTTCATTGTCTCATGCCAAGGAAATCAAGCGTGTGAACACACAAGGAATGAGGTTAAGAGTGGAGGTTTAATAGGTGAAACTGCAGGGAGAGTAGTCCCGAGCGGGTCTTCCAGCCCATGGTAAAGTGCAGAAGGTTTTATAGATGAGCTTGAAGAGGCAGTGTCTGATTTACATAGGGCACAAAAGATTGTTCAAACTAGGTGTGCCATTTGCATAAGGCATGAAGAGCTGGTTAGGACTAGGTGTGCCATTTGCATAGTGTGTGAAAATCTAGCCACTCCCACCCTAATTTTTTATTATGCAAATGGGTTCTCCACCCAGCCAGCACCATGTTGCCTGCTTCTTTACTGTACATGTGGTGACAAAGAAAAGGGAGGATGGAGCCTCCATGTTGAACATACCTAGCTTCCAGTTTAGCTCTTTTCTATTAACACAGATGCTGTGATTCACCTGTGGAAGCTTCCAGCTTGCTCATCTATGTTTGCAGCTCGATTTTTCAGGTTGCTCTTTGTTAGAAAAGAAATGATTTTAGGGGTTGCTTTTGGCTAAAAGGGAGATTCTGCCAAGGACTCTGTTGGCCTTACTATCTGCCTAAATAATTTCTCTCTATCTCCTGTATCAATATCTTGACTACTTCATGGCTCAGAAATTTCCTCCACTAGATACCTTACATTACCACTCTTTCAATCAAACTTTCGCATATCCATCCCTAGAGGGATCTGAATAGAACACAGCCAAGTTCTTTGCAGAGGCATAAGATGAGTGACCTTTGCTCCAATTCCCAATAAGTTTGTCATTTCTATCTGTGACTTTATCACCCTGGACTTCACTGTGCATGTCACTATCAGCATTTCAGTCACAACCATTTAACCAGTCTCTAAGAAGTTCCAAATTTTCTCTCATCTTCCTGTCTTCTTCTGAGCCCTCAAAATTCTTCCAGCCTCTGGCCATTATCCAGTTCCAACACTGCTTTCACATGTTCAGGTATCTTTATAGCAATGCCTTTCTCAACTTTCTATAGTATGTTATGCTGTTCTTGCATTGTTATAAAGAAATACCTGAGACGACGTAATTTTTGAAGAAAAAAGGTTAATTGGCTCACGGTTCTGCAGCCTTTTTAGGAAGCATGATGCTGGCATCTGCACTGCTTCTTGGGAGGCCTCAGGAAGCTCACAATTACGGCAGAAGGTGAAGGGGGTAAGCAGGCATGTCATGTAATAAAATCAGGAACTAGAGAGAGAGAGTGGGCAAAAAGGTGCCACACACTTTTAAGAAACAATTTTTCATGAGAACTCACTATCACTAGGACAGAACTCAGCCATGAGGGATATGCCCCCATGATCCAAACCCCTCCCACCAAACCCGACCTCCAGCACTGGAGATGACAATTCAACGTGATATTGAGGCATGGACAAATAACTAAATGGTATCATATAATTCTTATATTGCCATTATTTTTCACCTGAATTTAGTTAGATATAAGTGTCCTGATAAAAGAGAAACAGTGACAGGCTGCTTCCCTCCTCAAGCTTGACAGATTGGTTAAAACTATTTCCAGAAAAATTATATTTGATTGAGTCTTGCATTCTTAAGGATAGAGTCATCTAACTATATTATTTATAACTAAGGACAATTACTTATTTGAGAGATGCTTCCCATTCATAAAAAGCTTTTCTTTAGCTGGTAGATTGTGAGATATCTTATGAATAGCAATATGGTTTTTATATAAATTATTAATTCAGACAAAACCATATTTCAGCTTCTCAATCTTCCAGTTATTAGTATGAAAATTTGCAAATCTCAGATCCTTTGCTCTATATTCGTTTGATTTGCATGATGCTGTGCAAACTACAAACTAAGAAACTTCCTTCCAGCACAGTCCAATTTAATGTGGATGTTGTAGGGTGATGTTTAATTTTTTTCTCCTAAAAGCATTTCCTGGTACTTTATTTTTGTTCAATAAATGAAAATAATTTTATATGCAACTTCCCAATTCATATTGATATTAAATAATAAATAAGAAATATCTGAAACATTTTTATTTTCTACACTATAAGAAGGCATGTTTAGAATGCCAGTTTCTGTTGTTGCTGATTTTCAGCATTATTGCAAAGATAGTGCATTCTTTCCAGTTATCATGATTTAGATCTTCCTTGATTATTTTCTTCATTTGGTTCAATATGCTAATCTAAGTTCTTTCAATTAAGTAATCAAAGTCCTACTTGGGTTTTATTTTTCTGACTTTATGTAGCCCTCTGATCCTTATGAAGTACATATCTTTTAAACAGAGGAAAGCCTGTCTATCATTCACAAAGTGAGAATGATAAAGAAAACTTTATATGGCTAGCAAGCCTATCTCACTGAGTTCAATTTCACAAACCATTAACATTCTGAAAGGAGAAATTAATTTGAATGTCTGTCATATTCTAGATAGAGGAACAAAGTATTGGGAAGTATTTTTAGTTGACTTCTTTTAGAAAGGACAGATGAATGGCAGACGAACACATATTTTTGGTAAAAAGGGTGGATATATTTTATAACTTAATTATTCATTAAGAATAACAAAACCTCCTCAGTGCCCTTGGTGTAGTACTAGGATAACTCCCAGAAAGCAATAAAGCCGAACAGAAATCTTTCTGATGAGCTCAGAGATAAATAAGAAGATGTACAAAATGTGGAATGGCATTCAAGTAGCTAGAAATACATTCAAAGAGGTATGGAGTTAGAAAATTAGTGTCAAAAATATTAATAAATAGAAATAAGTACCCTTATATACATTGTAAAAACCCCTGAATTAAGCATATTAAGCAAATAGAAATAGCAACTGGGCAGAAATAAACTGGCTGACTGCTTTGTCTGGTAGTCATTATTCACTGGATGATAAAGTCAAATGGTAACTGTTCTTCCTTCTCTGTCTCTTCCTCCTTTTTCTTCTCCTCCTCCTTCCTGTATCCGTCCTTCTATCTATCCCTTTTATGCTCTCTTTCAAAGTGAGGAAGGACCTTATGCTGAGAGAAACAGAACTTAAAATTCTTATGTCAGAATCAACAAGTATAATATACAATCTGAGATAACCAGGTGTGAGTCCCAAGGTGAAACTGAGGTCAATTTGTGTGTGCTGATTAGTGGTAAAAAAAAAAAAAAAAAAAAACAGATGTTCTACTACCTCTAGTACTATCACCACTGATATGCACAATTGTTATTTATTGAACACTTTGGCACTTATAAATTAGGTGAATTTTTATCAGATTGCATGACTGCTAAGTGCCAGAATGAGAATGTTAAATGAAAGCCATTACATTCAAAAGCCTACGCTGTGAACAAATACAATATACTGCATTATAAGAAGGAAGAAATAGTTGTTGCTGCTGTTGCTGTTTATGTTTTGGAGTGATTGTTACTTCTTTAGCTAGAAGTCTAGAAATGTTTTAGACTTTAAATTTACAGCAACTCTCTTAGGGAGGCTGAGATTGTAATAAGAAGAGATATTCCTAGGGAAGTTATGGTAGAATATTTGAAATTTTGTGATCAAGACCATTTGTTGCTCCTAAAGTGTAACCATAAAGGCAAAGTTTGGAGAAGGCTCTGTGATGTGCATGAGGCCTGCAATCTCCTCCACGTTCTCCATCTTTATTTCCCTGCTCATGCCTTCTGAAGGTACTAGTTTTAGCAAGATTTGTCTCAAACGGTCGAGAACATCAACAGAACAGGAGAATTTCCCCTACTGCCCATTGTATGATCTATTCCTGGGAGAAAGCGCTCCCATCTTGTTAATGACTTATGCAAAGAATTTAATGGCACAAAAGTCCATATTATTTTAAGCAATAGAGCTCAATATAATACTAATTAATAAATTAGGAGAGTACTCTTAATAGAGTCGATTTATGAACAGAGTATATCAGGATTGAATATAGAATGATGTAACCAAAATAAGCATAAAGTTCTTATTTGTATCCAGATAAATGACTGTAAAACATAAAATAATGTGATATGGCTTAGTAGGCACCTCCGGGAAAATATAGAGGTTTTATATGTTGCACACTTCAACACTCTGAGAGTATGGGCTCTTGCATCAACAAAGATTAATTCAGGTCAGAACGACAGAGGTATTTCACAGGATATGAGTTCCCGTTTCCTTATTTGCATGGTAAATATAGCCATTTCACAAGAAGAAATAACCTATTAAAATGTATAAAGCTACTGGCATAAAGCAGCCAATCAAAATAATCAGTCATTGCTGCCTCTTTATCAAATCAATAAAGCTTATACAATGTGAGCCTGTATTAAAATAACTTAAATGTTAAGTGCAAGGGCAGTCACAATCCTCCTTTTCTGTAGTAGGCTGGAGCAAGCTGGAATGACTTTAGAGAGTTCTCATCTACCTAATAAGATGCTCAAAATCATGTCACATAGGAATCAGGGAGAAAATGATTATGTTAAAAGGTGGAAAGTATGTACATTTAGTGAAAACCCATTGTTGTACAGGGCACGTCATTGAAGCCTGATCTTTTTTCACAAGGGGAAAGAAAATTTTCCCCTAGCCCTGTTCAAATCTGAATTGAAACCTCATTTTAGTGGCTTCTCTTGGTATCTCAGATGTATTAATTAGACAAAGGTTGGTGGTAGTTTGGATCGACCTCATAAGATGCTATGACCAGTCATTGAAACGTAGCACTAAGGAGAAGATGGAATACAAGCACATCCTAGAAGACCAAATTACTTGCCTTTATCTTGCAAACTTTAGCTGTGAGTCTGCCACCTTCTCTCTGTATCTCTCTGATGGACTACACACACACATTCTTAAACCTTTTAAAAAAAAAGGAAATATAAAACATCAGGAGTGATGAAACTTTGACACAGAAACTTACACTGATCGTGGAAAGGAGAATTTTGTTTCATGTCTTAACTAGAAGACACACTTGCATGTTTTAGCTGATTAACCCTAGGCCTGTAGATAGGGGTCACTGTTCTGCATTTCTTCTCTATGCTGAGGCAGGGCAGAGTGAAAGGACAAGAAAACAGTGTATAGGACAGAAACTCTACCATTACATATTGAGAGCCTGCACTTAACAGACTCAAAACTTTTCTGTCAAAAATATCAGCAATTTCATATTTGTGCATCAATTCTAACCTTAAATAAACAAGATAACTGCAAGAGAAGTTTCCATAAAAGAAAAACAAAGATGAATGAAGTATGTAGGTGTTATTATAAAATGTATTTTTACTTTTTTAAAAAACATGCTTTTAATGAAAATGAGCATCTTAATATGACAAATTGGCTTATCTTTTAGGCAATTTGGCTCATTTTAACTAGGGAAGATATTTTCATTGTTAACAGCAACTGGAACAATTACTGAACCATAGAGTATGTGTCTATCTGAAGCAAAGGGTGATCTCAAATACAATAAGTGATCAACTGATCAGTTCTGTCTGTGTGATACAGAAAAGAGGGCATTACTCAACTTTTTCCTCTCCACAAAATTCAATTTTATAAAATATTTTATTAATAAAAGGCATAGGGTTTCCTTTTTATTAATAAGTGTTATAGGCAAGTATGCACTTCAATTAAAATCTTCTTAATTTTTCTCTTTTATCTTATTTCTTCCATTCTAATGAATAAATTGTAGTAGTTCAATGTCTAGGTCTGAGCTTTCCTTCCAATGCTGTCTTTCCAAATCAAATTATTAAACTGAACCTTCATTAAATTAACTACAAACCATAATTCAGAGCAGGTTATTAAAATAATATTATGACTTTTCTTATTTTTATGGACAATATCTTCAATGTGATACAAACTACAGGATTTCGATGGGATTCTTATTCTAAAATATTGTAGTCATTGAAATACTGTTCATAGTTTCTGGAGAAATGTCTATTAGCCATGCAAATACAATCTATTTACTTTTTTTATTATAACGTTATTGTGCTATTACTAACAATCAAAACACATGCTCATATTAACATCAGTAGCTTGGGTGACAGTTACTACAACATATGGTAATTCCTCTGGGTACATTCATTTCTTTCAAATACCTAAACAAACAAACAAACAAAAAACACTATGCCTGGAAAGGGAAATCTGCTCCCACAAAGCATGTCATGGAATTTTTTAAAATGCTTTTTGTTGATGCTCTCCAGAGTTGACAATGTTTTATTGTATCTTTGTGGGGAAAAGAAAGAGAGATCAGACTGTTACTGTGTCTATATAGAAATAAGTAGACATAAGAGACTCCATTTTGTTCTGTATTTGAGGTGCTGTTGATCTGTGACCCTACCCCCCACCCTGTCCTTGCAAGAGACATGTGCTGTGGTGACTCAAGGTTTAACGGATTTTGCGCTGTGCAGGATGGGCTTTGTTAAACAAGTGCCTGAAGGCAGTATGCTTGTGAAAAGTCATCACCATTCTCTTAATCTCAAGTACCCAGGGACATGTACACTGCAGAAGGTCGCAGGGACCTCTGCCTAGGAAAGCTAGGTATCGTCCAAGGTTTCTCCCCATGTGATAGTCTGAAATATGGCCTTGTGGGAAGGGAAAGACCTGATTGTCCCCCAGTCTGACACCTGTGAAGGGTCTGTGCTGAGGAGATCTAGTATAAGAGGAAAGAAGGCCTCTTGGCAGTTGAGATAGAGAAAAACATCTGTCTCCTGCCTGTCCTTGGGCAATGGAACATCTTGGTGTAAAACCTGATTGTATGTTCTATTTACTAAGATGGGAGAAAACCGCCTTAGGGCTAAAGGTGGGACTTGCTAGCGCAATGCTGCTCTTTATGCACTAAAAAAGTTTATGAAGTTGTTTACATATGCATATCAAGGCACAACATTTTTCCTTAAACTTATTCGTGTCACAGAGATCTTTATTCATATGTCTTACTGCTGACCTTCTCCCTCTGATGATCCTATTATCCTGCCACTTCCCTTTTTCTAAGATGATAAAGATAATGATCAATACTGAGGGAACTCAGAGACCGGTGCCAGCGTGGGTCCTCTGTATGCTGAGCGCCGGTCCCCTCAGCCCACTTTTTCTTTCTCTATACTTTGTCTCTGTGTCTCATTTCTTTTCTCAAGTCTCTCATTCCACCTAACGAGAAAGGCCCACAGGTGTGGAGGGGCAGGCCACCCTTACACTTTTAAAAATTGTTTATTTGTATTTATTTTGTTTACATCTGTGAAAACTCTATCTTAGAAAAATGTCTGGTAAAATATTTGCTTATGCAAAAGAAATATACAATTTGTAAATGGACACACACTTGAGGAACCAATAGAAATTTAACAAACATATTTGTCTATCTCTAGGATTCTGAAATGTCTGGGAAAATCTGATGTGTAATTGGGGTGAGCTTCCTGCAGCTTTCAGTTAACTGAGGTAATTTCCTTGGATAGATAGTGCCTGTGTATTGCATATATATGTTTGGGTACATAGTCAGTGCATACTGATAAGAACAGCAAGATATCTGTGGCCTCAGGAATTCATGTCCGAACCTTATAAGAAAGCTGTTATCAGCAGAATCTGAAGGGCTTGTTTTTATATTAATTTTTATTAGAGATAGTACATACCTCTATGTATATTTGCTACATTGTATAGTAATAGTATAATAACTAGAGCAGAGTGGTAAGCATTTGTTAAATTAGTGAATTATTAAATTAGAGATAATTAACAGTATCTATCCATAGTGAATACCTTTATACTTAAAATGTTTCAGATGCTGGCACTGTATGATTAGAGTTATCAGTTATCCAAGATAACTGAGCATCTGTTATTATATATAATAGTAAACAATTTTGCAGTTTCTAATTTTCCCCAGGAAGGAAATCATGAACCACTTCAAAATAGCCATTGTGGAGCTTGCCTGAAGTCAACAAGGTTGAACTCTACTCCACACTTTTTCAGGCATCTTCCATGAGCATCCTGTACTTCCTTCCATGAGTATCCTGCACATGAGTATTCTGTGCATCCTGAGGTACTCAGTATCCTCCATCCTCAACAAACATTTAAAGGCAATTAAAGTGTAACCCAGTATAATGTTTGATTTCTAAAAAGTAAATGGTTTTATGTGACTTTGAGGGCAAATGAAAGAACAAAGTCAAGGACAGAGAAAAATACTCAGTGTAGTATTTTTGTTGTGTCTCAGGCTTTGAGACAGACTTGAATGTGACCTTATGGACCAAGAAAATCTCAATATTTCTCAAAGTTTAGAAAATGGCAATTAACTTTATCTACACATAAATCAGACTGTGGGCCAGGAATCAGGGACACCTGTTCAGTTAGTTTCCCTTTTCTTTTTTGAGAAGATATGTCGGTACTTTTAGCTTAATGTTTAAGGCAATAGAACTTTTCAGTTCAAAGAAGTCTTGCTATGATGTGCATTTCCTATTGTGCCATGATGCTTGAGTGTGTTCAAATAACCGACTCAGCAATCTCTCCAACATCTGCCTCTTCCCACCTCGAAAGAACATCCCCTTACAGAAAAGATAATTACATATAATTGGAGAGAAATTGACTTTATAATTATAGTCCGTTGATTGCATGAATATAGTTCCAACGTTATTCAGGTCTCTGGAATAAAAAATGTCCTAAGTAGTATATTACTTATATGAAAATGTAACACATGTATGTAAGTAATGCATTACTCTTATAAAAAATGTAACAAGATCCTTGGTGTGGTTTGTGTTGAAAATATTTTTAATTCAGTCAGGTCAAAAATGCTGACAATTATGTCTCTTCTATATTTTTCTCTTAGAATCAATTTATATTTTTGCTGAAAGAGTAGAAAAGTTTAGATTAGAAGCTTAATATTACGGTAAATTATGAGATTTGAAATGGAGCACATATGAAAAAATATTAGTCAATTATTATCTAATGGTCAATAAAATCTCAAAAGATAAATATATTAACAACATAACAATAAATATTATGGCAAGTAATTAGGTACAATTAACCACATCATGGTATATTAAGTGCCTTGATGAAGACATATCTGAAAGAAGTCTTTGATTGTGGAGTTTTAAAATGAGGAGTAATACTTGAAATATTCAGAAGGAGTCCTTCAACTATAGGGAAGACTTTGCAGGGAGAGTATTTGAAAGATTTTTTAAAAGAATCAAGTATTATCCTGTATTCTTCCACCCCAGCTGCCCGAGTAGCTGAGATTACAGGCACCAGTCATCATGCCCAGCTAATTTCTGTATTTTTATAGAGTCGAGGTTTCATTATGTTGGCCAGGCTGATCTTGAACTCCTGACCTCAGGTGATTCACCTGCTTCGGCCTCCCAAAGTGCTGGGATTATAGTCATGAGCCACCATGCCCAGCCTTGGCTAGCTTTTAAAGGTTGAAATAATCCAGTTCCCTTCAATTCATCACTACCCTGACAAACACTGACATTTCCTAAGTGATGCTTATTTGCAGAGCTGAATAACTCAGGCTGAAATTTTTTGTAACTACAGAAATACATCTGCCTGAAAATGTGTGCTGAGCCATGAGTAGGCCATGGAATGTTTTCAAGGCCGTTTTAAATCTTGTTAGGGAAACCATTTGCAGGACACAGTGCAGGATTTTCTATATAACCTGTTCTCACACTCTTGTTTCCTTTGGTAATTATGAGAGCAAGAGTTGATACTCAGCTGTTTGGAGACTTTCTTGTAGGTAGATATATTACATACAGAAGAATATGAAAGTTTAATATGGGAAAAATATATTTTTTCTATAATTTTAAACCAGTATTAAGTCAATGTCCTTCTGATGTGAATGTAATCTTAGCTCCCCCAGGCTTTAGTAACTCAAGAGTTTTTTTTTTTTTTTTTTTTTTTTTTAAATAGGTCACAATAAAAAGAATAATCTGTTTTACTCTCGTCCCTCATCTCTTCTGATGGAACAGTATCTATTCTGCTGGCAAGGATACAAACTGAAATCACAATGAGATCCCAAACACACCTCTTCAAAAGGCACCTTTCTCACCTCCAACCAGGTCTATTAGAAAGTTGCTCACATATTATATTGGATAGAAATATATGTAGTATATATCATATAATATGGCAATATATATTTTTATGGATATGTATGTTCTTGTCACTGAAAAATGTGTGACCACCATACATCACTGCCATTTCTCCTAGGATTTGAAGTATAATTTACATATAGTGAAAACAAACCTTTTCAGATTTATTCTGAGTATCAACAAACATTTACATCTGTGACCACCACCACAAATCAAGATATAGAATATTTCCATTACTCCAAAGAGTTGTTTAAGGTCCCTGTTACTCAGTTCCTTCTGACTGCCCTTCCCTGTTACTCAATTCCTTCTGACTCCCCTCAGTTCCTGGCAATTGCTATTCTATCTCTTGAATATTGCCTTTTTCCTCAGAATATCATATAAATGGAACCATCCAGTATAAATCCTCCTGTCTTTGGCTTATTTCCCTTAGCATAATTCATTTGAAAAATAACAGTTTTGTCAATTGTTTAATTAGTGCCATTTATTTGTTTTGTTATTATTATTATTATTATTATTATTATTATTATATTGCTGAGTAGTGTTGCACTTAGGAATAAAACATTTGTTTACCCATCTACAATTTTATGGACATTGAGTCTTTTTCTAACACAGGTTTTGTGTGCAAATATAGTCTAATTTTGCTTGAGTGAATAGCTGGGAGTGGGAGTAACAGATTGCATAGTCAGTATTTTAATAAGAAACTCCCCAACAGCCCACAGACACACTATCCTGAAGGCACATAATCTCATGTATCTTAGCAGCTAAGCAGGGCGGGGTCTGGTTAGTACTTGAATGGGAGAAACTGCCCAACCAATTTCTAAAATGGTGTTCACATCCTGCACTATCACCAGAAACGTATGAAAGTCCAGGTGCTGCACATCCTCTCTAATTTGTGGCATTGTTAGCTAAATTTTTGTTGTTTGTTATTTTTGCTTGTTTCAGTTTTGCCATTCTAATAGCTATGCCTAGTATCTAAAAGTAATTTCAATTTGCATTTCATTAATGACTAAATATTTTAAAGAAATTTTCATGTCATCTGTTTCTCTTCTTTGGTGAAGTACTCTTTAACACATTTTTCATTTCACATATTTATTTTCATTGCTCATTGTCTATATATTATACGCATATTAAATTCTTAGCTATATAGGTATTTTGAAAATGGTTAATCTCAGTTTTTGTCTTTTTATTTTACCTTTCTTAACAGTATCATTTGATGAGGAGAATTTTAAAAATTTTGATGAATGTCAATTTATCAGAATTTATCATTTTGCAACGATTTTGCCTTTTCTTTGAACCAAAGTCACACAAATTTCTATATTTCCTTGTAGAAGGTTTCTAGTTATAGGTTTTACATTTTAGTCTTTGATATTATTTTTACATATGTCATAATACATATTTAATAAAAATGTACCATTTTAAACTTGGTCCATTTCATGCTAATTTATGTCCTAGTATATTTTTATTATTTTGTTTACATTTTATTTTGAAGTAAGTATAAATTCATAGGATGCTGAAAAAAATATTTTATACAGAGGTCCCATATGCCTTTCCTTCAGTTTTGCCTAGTGGTAACATGTTTCATAACTTAGTAAAATATAAAAACCAGTAAATTAACATGGAGTTGTTTCAGATTTCACCAATTTTACATATATTCATTTGTCTTTGTGTGTTTTTACAGACCTATGTAATTTTATTACGTGTGTATGCATGCAACTATCACATACCCACTGTCTGTGCTACCCCTTTTTTGCTTAACGTAAAATCCAATACCTTCCTTAAACCCTGGCTATCACTAATCTGTTTTCCAAATTTCTAACTTGTTATCTCAAAAATTTTATATAAATGAAGTCATATGTACAGTATGTAAAGTATATAACCTTTTGATACTTGCTTTTTAAAATGTAGCATAATTCTCTTACAATTCATCCAAGTTGCTTTTCTTGTCATTGTTTTTTTTTTTTCTTGACACAGTTTCACTCTGTCACTCAGGCTGGAGTGCAGTAGTGCTCTCTCTGCTCACTGCAACCTCTGCCTCCCGGGTTCCAGTGATTCTTATGCCTCAGCCTCCCGATTAGCTGGGACTACAGGCACCCACCACCGAACCCATCTAATTTCTTTGTATTATTAGTAGAGATGGAGTTTCACCATGTTGGCTGGGCTCATCTCAATCTCCTGACTTCAAGTGATCCTCCCATCTCAGCCCCCAAAAATGCTGGTATTACAGGTGTGAGCCACTGCGTCCAGCATCCAAGTTGTTTTGTGTACCTATAACTAATTCATTTTTATTGCTGATTAGTATCCAATGATTTGGGTCTACCATAGTTTAACCATTCACTTATTGCCAGACATATGAGTTGCTTACAAGTTTTGGCTATTACAAATGAAACTGCTATTAAAATTTGTGTACAGATTTTTGTGTGAAATGAATTTTCATCTTTCTGGCATAAATGTGTAAGAATATAATTTTTTGGTTGTATGGTAGTTGCATGTTAAATTTTTTTTTTTAATTGTCAAATTGTTTTGTAGAGTATTATTTTACATTCCACCAGCAACTTATGAGTGATCACTTTGCCCACATCCTAACTGTGGCATTTCTTGTTCTCATTACTTTTTATTGTAACCATTCTGATATTCAGGATAAACATCTGATTGCAAATATTCATTTCAATATTGATTTTCATAGTGATATTGGGCATATTTTTATATTCTGGTTTTCCACTTGAATTTCTTTTTGATATAATACCCGTTCATGTCTTTTATGAATTTTACTTTTTGATATTATTTTCTGTTACATTTTGAGAGATCCATATATATTGTGGACACAATTCTTATGTTAAATAAGTAGTTTGAAAACCCGTTTTCTAGGCTGGGCGCGGTGGCTCAAGCCTGTAATCCCAGCACCTTGGGAGGCTGAGGCGGGTGGATCACGAGGTCAGGAGATCAAGACCATCCTGGCTAACACGGTGAAACTCCGTCTCAGCTAAAAATACAAAAAAAAAAAAAAAAAAATTGGCCAGGCGTGGTGGCAGACGCCTGTAGTCCCAGCTACTTGGGAGGCTGAGGTGGGAGAATGGCATGAACCCAGGAGGCAGAGCTTGCAGTGAGTTGAGATCACACCACTGCACTCCAGCCTGGGTCACAGAGCGAGACTCTGTCTCAAAAAAAAAAAAGAAAAAGAAAATCCGTTTTCTCGTATTTTAAAGTGTTTCATGGAGGAAAAAATAATAATGATGAAGTCCACCTTGTCAGTATTTTCTTTTATTGATTGCACATTTAATGTCAAGTCTACAAATTATTCACCTAGTCCTAGGTTTGTTCAATTTCTCTTATTTTTCTTTAAAATTTCATTTTAATAGTTTTACATTTTAAATATAAATATCAGATCTATTTTGAGTTAATTTTTGTATAAAGTGTGAAGATTAGGTACCACTTAATTTTTAATTAAGTGATTTTTTAAATCTACAGACGCCAAATTACTCTAGTATTTTTTGTTGAAAAGACTATCTTTCCTCCTATTGATTACATAGATATACAGTAAGCTTAATACTGAAAAACTATATTTCTCACTCTATTCTTTTTCAAAAATGTTTTAGCTATTATGATTTATATAAATCTATATATATAAATATATAGATTTCTATATTTTTTTCTTTCTATATAAATTTTAGAATAATCTTGTTTTTGTAATGCAAAAAACTTCCTTGGACTCTGATAGAAATTACATTAAGCCTATAGATGATTTGGGAAATATTAACATCATTATTATTTTGAATCTTCCAATTCAAGAACATATATCTGTCCATTTATTTAGGCCTTTTTTGTTTCTTTCATTAGTATTTGTAATTGTCAAAATACAGATCCTATACATAATGTTTTAGACACATATGTTTATGTTTCTTTTAGAGTAACTCCAAACAGCATTGTGATTTTAATATCATTTCTACACATTTGTTTTTAATATATAGATACATGATTAATTTTTGTGTTGAGAATCTTCAATGCTACAACCTTGCTAAATTTACTTATTAATTCTAGAAGTTTTTTGCTTTGTTTTCTTTTGTTGTTGTTTTTGTTGTTTTGTAGATTTCTTATGATTTTCTGTGAAGGCCAGCATATCACATGGAAAGAGGAGTGTTTTATTTCCCCTTTCTAATCTCTCTGCATGACTTTTATTTCTTTCATTTACTTTGTTGTACTGGCTAGGACTTCCAGCACTATGTTGAATAAGAGTGGTGAGAATAGGTATCCTTGCTTTTTCTCAGTTTTAGGGGAAATTATTCAGTCTTTCATCATTAACCGTAATGCTAGCTGTAGGTTTTTTTTGTAGATACTCTTGATCGAATTGAGATAATTCCTCTCTATTTCTAAACACTGAGAGTGTTTTTTCGTGTTTTATAATGGATGGCTGTGAGAAAAAATATATATATATACACACTTGGAGAGCTAAATTATAACAAAAGTCTAACTCAAATCTGTGAAAGCAACTTAGGAATAGAATAAGGCTATATTTTATAAAATTGCCTGACATATGCCAAAAGATACATAGTGACTATTTTATGGTGGTAGGTAAAGTAGAAAAGAGCAATGCATTTATCAAGATAACCTTGTTATCCTCTAGGACATGCAGAATGGTATACTTTATACATATTTTTACATGTGTGAAGTACTTTCACATTAACAGAATACTTCCACCATGGAACTTTTCTCTTTATTTCTATGCTAAATAGCATAAAAATTTAAATTATCTGTAGCACTATATGTCCATTTTAGTAAAAAATAAATTTGTATTTTACATTTCATTCAGATTTATAAGCAGAGACCTCTTAAACACAAGTGACTTATCTTCCCATACATATTTCTGACAATGTCAAGTTTAGAAAGTATTTGGTCTTGATGTTGATTTTGCCGTAATGAAATTGTTTGCTATTGCTTTGGTGGAATGCTCCATTCCATCTATACATAGTGCATCATTTAAAAATAATTTCTTTTTCCGTCATTAAAATGATAAAATAATAATGACTTTTCTTTCTCTCTCTCTTTTTTTTTCCTTTCTTTTTCTGTTTCTTTTTTTTTTTTGAGACAGAGTCTTGCTCTGTAACCCAGGCTGGAGTGTAGTGGTGCAATCTTGGCTCACTGCAACCTCTGCCTCCCGGCTTCAGACAATTCTCATGTCTCATCCTCCCAAGAAGCCAGGATTACAGGCATGCACAACCATACTCGGCTAATTTTTGTGTTTTTAATAGAGACAGGGTTTTGTCATGTTGGCCAGGGTGGTCTTAAACTCCTGGCCCCAAGCAGTCCACCCTTTTCAACCTCCCAAAGGGCTTAGATGAGAGACATGCACCATGATGTCTGCTCAGGAATAATGACATTTTTATGGTAATAAATTTGATAATTTAAAAGAAATCAGCATATCCCATAAAAATTACAAACTACCAAAACTCAACCAAGATAGCATAAATTATCTAAATCGTCCCCAAAACATTAGATATTTAATTTGCTATTTAAATTTCTTTAAAAAGAAATATCTAGGTTAAAGTACTGTCACGGGAGAATTCCACAAACACATATGGCCAAAGACAATTTTGAACACTCTCACCTAAAAAATAAAAGAGGAAGGAACGTGTTTCTTTATGTGCTTTATGAGGTCAGTATTACCTTGACACTGAGTATGTTCTCTGATGTACTAGACAAAGACATTACAAAATACAAAAATTTAAAGAACAATATCTCTCATGGATCTAGACACAAAAAATATGTAAAACAAATATTAGCAAGTCAAATCCAACAGTATGGAAAAATAATTACACATCACAAATTAGTATATCCAGGGGTCAAATGTTGGATCAACATTTGAAAATCAACAAATTTAATCTACTATATCAACAAGCTAAAGAAGAAAAAAATATGATTATATTAATTGGCATGGGAAAAGCACTTGACAAACTCTAACAGCCATCACAAGAGACATGACTCTACCACTAAAACAAATTTTAATTTAAAAAGCTAGAATTGAATTGTTAGTTATTTTCTAAACAAAGAAATAATGTATTCTTCAGTACAAGTTTGAATTATACAGCTGTTGGGGCTCAGAAAGGGATACCCCAAAATATCGCACTTTGACGTGCTGAACTGAAGAAGAAATCTCAAGGTCTCTCTGACCATCCACCCTCCGCCCCACCAACTTCCACCTCTTGTCTCTTAGTTCTCAGTCCGTCCCTAAACACAGGAAGAAGTTTTTCTCTGAACTTCCTTTATCCACCTAATGTCCGGACACACCGAAGAAGGAAACAATCATCTTTGATCCCTTCCCTGAGTTTTCATTCACTAAACTCATATCACAGGGAGATAGACAATAGGTCTGTCAACACACCTGGGCAGACTTTCGTCACAATCCATTGTCTGCTCTGCAAGCCCAAGAGACTGTGTCCCAGGCCATTGTGTGTTTTTCAAGCCCATCGAATTCCCCTAAAGAACACTTCTAAAATCATCCATGTTTCCCCATTTTCCTTTCCCCCCAAGAATAAGATCATGTAACTATTTGTACCCTATTGCATGGTTGGATCATCAATCTATGCACTCTAATTCTTCCCTATGCATGCTAATCACTGTTTATGCCGTTTCTCCTGTGAATCTGCCTTTTGTGAGTTGGTTTGTCAGCTAAACCACGGAGGGCAAAGCAAAAGATTTCCCTTAGCCTCTACACAGCTTTCAGGTACTATAGAAAAATATAAGGATAGCCGGGCGCGGTGGCTCAAGCCTGTAATCCCAGCACTTTGGGAGGCTGAGACGGGCGGATCACAAGGTCAGGAGATTGAGACCATCCTGGCTAACACGGTGAAACCCCGTCTCTACTAAAAATACAAAAAAAAAACTAGCCGGGCGAGGTAGCGGGCGTCTGTAGTCCCAGCTACTCGGGAGGCTGAGGCAGGAGAATGGCGTAAACCCGGGAGGCGGAGCTTGCAGTGAGCTGAGATCCGGCCACTGCACTCCAGCCCGGGCGACAGAGCAAGACTCCGTCTCAAAAAAAAAAAAAAAGAAAAAAAAAAAATATAAGGATAAATGAGAGAGAAGAGATAAACCCTCATGTTTATTTTGGAATTCTGAAAGTTTATATTTACTTTGAACATATATTAGTATTTTCTTTTAGAATTCATTTTTGGAAGAATGAACTCACACCCTCCCCTACCAACTAAGTAACTGGTTTGTTGAACCAGAAATGAAATACTTGAAATCCATTTGTGGAAGTATGTAGCTTATCTAGCACGGCTTCTCCAAAGCCATGAACCATGGGACAGATTAAGGAAGACAGTTTGCCTGCTGAAAATAACATTCACCAAATCAGAGTTTTTCAGACTTGTAGCCTACAGCAGAATATTTTATCTTTAACACTTGCAATGGGAGATTCCATGACTATAATCATGAAGTAGTATCTAGATAATGGAATGTAAACAATAGATGTCCATGTTTTGCTGAGATGAGTCATTAACACCATATAATCAAACTACCTGTCTCTTATTTCAGTTTTATCAATCAAACTTCTAATTATAATTTGAATCTCTATTGAAATTTGACTACAATATTTAAATGTATGTTAAGATTTATTAATTTGAAATTAATTAAAACATTTACTTACTATCATTATATTAATGCTTTGACATTCTGAGTTTTTGAGTTTACATGTGTTTGCTTGTATATGTCTGGTAAATATGTGTTTGCAATAACTGGCAGCAGTATGTACACTGATAGGAACAAAACTAATGTAAATTGATATATGTGTTTTTTTTTTTCCTTTTATTGGGAGAAACTAAAGATATTATATTTTTTTCACAATCTTTGTGGCTGCTCTGGTACACCTCTGCCACAAATAAAATGTTGAATGTTTTGTCAGGTTTAAATATCTTCTAAAAATCTTAAAGTTTATACAGATTCTAGGAGGAGTTACTCTATAGTATCTTCAGAATTATGGTTACTCATACTACTCATTTGATATGAGAGTCAAATGTTGCTATGGAATCAAGACAATGCAAATTTCCTCCAAAAGTGTGAAAATATGTCAAGCAAATTGTCCCTCTTTATCATGTATTTTTTTTTCAGTGCAAATAACTGAAGGAGACATTTCTGGGGTGATTTGTACTTATCCTACCTCCCATCTACTTTCTAGTAGATCCTCAAAGAGAATAGATGCTACCAGCAGCTTAGCCTTTATGGGCTTGGGGAAAAGAAAAAAGATTCTGAATGGATGATGGGTGTTAAGTAGACTTTTTCAAGTGTGCTTTGTCTAATTCTAGAGCCAGATTAGCAAGACACCTCCCCAAATGAGAACATCTTTGAAGACAGAGCATATCCATGGACCGAAATGTATAACCTGCTCTGTATCATATTATGTTTTTAAAATATATTAGTTTGAAAAACAATTAGACATAGCAATCCCATTACTGGGTATATACCCAAAAGAATATAAATTGTTATATTATAAAGACACACACTTGCATATATTCATTGCAGCACTATTCCCAATAACAGACATAGAATCAACCCATCAATGATAAAGTGGTTAATGAAAATGTGATACAAATATAACTATGGAATACTGCACAGCCATAAAGAAGAATGAGACCATGTCCTTTACAGGAACATGGATGGAGCCAGAGGCCATTATTCTTAGCAAACTAATGCAAAAACAGAAAATCAAATACCACATGTTCTCACTTACAAGTGGGAGCTAAATGATGAGAACACATTGGCACATAGAAAGGATCAACATGCGCTAGGGTCAATTAGAGCTTGGATGTTAGGAGGAAGGGGGGGAACAAGAAGAATAACTAACAGGTACTAGGCTTAATAAGTACTAGGCTACTAATACCTGGGTGATGAAATAATCTGTATAACAAACTCCCATGACACACATATTTACCTATGTAACAAACCTGCACTTATACCCTTGAACTTAAAAAGTTTTCTTTTTTAAAGAAAACATCTAGTTAACTTCAGGTTCTATAGATACCTATTTGTATATTGCAATTCATCTATCACAGTTACTTTTCTAACTTCTCTCCTTAATTTTCTTTTCCCAATATTTTGTAAACCAAGATTATATTTACTTTCATATTAAAATTAGGCTATCTAGAAAGAAATGCCAGTAATTATGGGTATGAGGCACTGATTCTCTTCTACTAAAATTGAGAATAAAATTGGAGAAAAATGTCAAAAATAAAATACTTTGGAACTCTGAAAATTAACCAAAGGCAGAAAACAAATTGATTTGTAATTTTTGAAAATTACAGAAGCATTATTTAAGGATGAAGTGAATCTGTGAACTGCTTGCCTGAGACTATTTGCATTTATTCCTGTATCTCCTTCTAAGTTAGCAGAAATTCTAGTCATACCAGGCTGGATCTGGAGTAAAAAACTAGTGATTTTGCTGGCAAGGGGTTCACTCAATTCTGTCAGGGAAGTGAGAATCTATGTTTGAATAGCTAAAATTATAAGCTGGTCTTCCAAATAAGACCAACTTATGTGGAAATGGACAATAAAAATTTTCAGGTTTGTTAGTTCAACATGGTGGTAATCACACAAGGTGAGCAGTGAAACAAAAAATGTAAACAGAATCACCAGAAGTGAGAGTCCATTGGTGTGATATAAGTTTTCTATACATCTCTGGGTGAAATGAAACTACACACCAATGTGGGAGGTAAGAGAGAGGCCCGGTAACAAATAAAATAAACAAAACCAACAACAACAACAACAAGAACACACACACACACACACACACAAACAAAACAAGGGAGACTTCAGAACCATTTGCAACTTTACATGTGTTCTCTAACCCACACAGATGAAACAATGAACTGTGGCAAGAAACCTTAAAAAAAATGAGCTCTCCATACATAATTAAATATCTAATTTTCTTGATTGTAAGTGTCAGGAACAAGCATTTCATTGTATTATTTTTCTTTTTTTAAATTAAATCCATGTTTCCATGAAGAAACAGGCATTTTAGAGCAGTAAATAATTTTACCATTAAACACAGATAACATGATGGATAACAACCACCTGTGCAATGCATACCAATAGCACTTTAAAATTTACCCCCACATTACAACTGAACTTCCTAATTGTTCCTCAAATATAGGCTTTAGTACCAACTTGTTTTCATCTATTCAAGAAAGTATACACAATGAAAATGAAAGTGAATGCCGGGCACGGTGACTCGCGCCGTAATCCTAGTACTTTGGGAGGCCAAGGTGGGTGGATCATGAAATCAGGGGTTCGAGACCAGCTTGATCAACATGGTGAAACCCCATCTCTGCTAATACAAAAATTAGCTGGGCATGCTAGTGGGCACCTGTAATCCCAGCTACTCACGAGGCTGAGGCAGGAGAATTGCTTGATTCTGAGAGGCGGAGGTTGCAGTGAGCCGAGATTGCACCACTGCACTCCAGCCTGGGCAGCAGAGTGAGACTCCATCTCAAAAAAAAAAAAAAAAAAAAAGAGAGAATAGCTTTTACAGATATTGAGATTTGTTTGCACACTTTCACATTTGATACTTCTATTACTAACGCATTCTTTGTGGCACACTGCTAATTGACTCTTGTACACCATGAGAACCACTGCACTGGTGGTAACAATAGTTATTTGAAAACCAAATTTTTTTTTTTTTTTTTTTTTGAGATGGAGTCTCGCTCTGTCGCCCAGGCTGGAGTGCAGGGGCCGGATCTCAGCTCACTGCAAGCTCTGTCTCCCGGGTTCACGCCATTCTCCTGCCTCAGCCTCCCGAGTAGCTGGGACTACAGGCGCCCGCCATCTCGCCCGGCTAGTTTTTTGTATTTTAGTAGAGACGGGGTTTCACTGTGTTAGCCAGGATGGTCTCGATCTCCTGACCTTGTGATCCGCCCGTCTCGGCCTCCCAAAGTGCTGGGATTACAGGCTTGAGCCACCGCACCCGGCCTGAAAACCAAATTTAATTAAGTAAAAATAATAGTGTTCTTATAGTGGTAATGGGAAAGCAATGATAATCCCACACCATTGTAGCCAAATGCAAAGTCACATAAGAAAAGGAATAAAAAGTTTCACTTAATGGAAAGGAAAAAAAAACAGCACTTAAAGATTTCCTATTGATTTAGACATTTTTTATCAATGACTAGAGAAAAATATAGTATCTCTTCCAGAAGAGTATGGGAAAAGAGGATTAGATGACACTCAAATTCGCTATTTATGTGTAAACATTTGTTCTTCTTACATGTAAAACAAGTAATATAAGAAGTTGAAGAGTCTTCAGAAATAGAGTCAAAGTAATCAGAAGATCAAACCAAGAGTGAAAAAATATAAAAAAAGAAAAATATGCCTATTGTACTGGAAACTGAGCAGAACAAGGAAATCCATATTAACTAACCAGAATTCTAAGTTGGACCACTATTATATGGCAGCATAAACTTCACTAGCATATATCACCTTCTACCCTCATTGTGAAGTCTTATAAGGTGAGGACTGAGTCTTTTTAACTTGTTTTTTCACAATATAAGATTCAAATAGAAGACCAAAAAGCATACCAAGTGTTAGAGTAAAAAACATAAATATTGGAGATAACACTAAATTTCAAGCTGTAAATTAGAATAAGTCTCTAAGGAAACTCCTTCACTAATGTTATAAAAACCTACAGAAAGTGAGACTTTTCTTCACTATTCACTTGTAGACCTTTTATTTTCCTTCTTCGTTTTCCTAATACTTTCTGAAGTCTGGCTAGGTCCTTAACAAGGCCTTATATTTTGTTCTTTTCTTTAATTATCAACCTTTTAATGTAGATGCTAATATGTCCAACTATTTAACAAGAAACCTAAAATGCAGGAAGTTAAACAAATTTGTCTGGGCCAGGCATGGTAGCTCATATCTGTAATCTCAGCACTTTCAGGCAGAGGCAGGAGACTCGCTTGAACCCAGGAGCTCAAGACCAGCCTGAGCAACACAGGGAGACCCCATCTCTACAAACAGTAATAAAAAGAATAGCTGGGCATGGTGGCATGCGCTTATGGTCCCAGCTACTTGAAAGACTGAGGTGAGAGAATTTGTTTGATCCTGGATCTTTGAGGTTGTAGTGAGCCCTGATTGTACCACAGTACTCCAAACTGAGTGACAGAGCAAGACCTGCCTTAAAAACAAAACAAAAGAAAATTTCTCCAACATGATACCTTGTTTTGTTCTACCAAAGTAGAATCTTCTTTTAGATGCAAGACCATCTTCTTAAATGACCTATATATCTTAAATAAAAAATAAAATCATTCTGAGGAGACAAAAAATATTTTTTGTAACAAAGGAGTGAAAGTAAGAAAAGATAGGGAACTTACCTGCCATTATACTTAAAAAGGCAAAATGAAACTTGAGGGTATATAGTTATATACTCCTAGTTTTCATTTTATTCTGACTTCATGATTGAGAAGTAGTAGAAAACAGAAATAAGTCCTAATGTTTCAATAAAATAATTTTGCGCTTCCCATAAAGATATAGGAGAGTTCTTTTAAACTTAAAATACTCCCAACTTGCTTATTTTACCAGAGACAATTTAAACTTGTTATAGAGGGATAATTAAAGATAATTTATCCCCTCTTTTTATTTTTCCCTAATTGTAATTGGAATGCAATGAGGGACAGGATAAAACCTATTTTTAATGATTTAAGATATACTAAAAATATTTTATTGTATACTAAATAAAACATAGAATTTCACTTCATTGATCATTACTTAATACCAACTATGATAAGGCTGACTAAACAACACAAGCCAAAAGACACTGGAATTTTCTACTGATAACAAGCTGAAAATGGATATGCTACCTGGATCTGTGCAGGTGTCTGTTTATTGTACAGGTGTCTGTTTACTGTACAGGTGTCTGTTTGCATGTGTGTTTAACTGATTTTGAAAAATGTACAGTGCAAGGAGATAAGAAGCAGTAAACTGAGGATGAAGTCCCGCTAGTAAAGTTATAAATAATAAATTTCTTCCTTCATAATTAATTTATGTATCAACCTGCATTCTTAGTAAAGTATCAACCTGCATTCTTAGTAAAGAAATAAGCTCAATAGATGAAAGTGTCTTGTCTCTCTCTCTCTCACATACACACACACACACACACACACACACACACACACACACAGAGAGAGAAAGAGAGCAAGCAAGAGAGAGAAAAATCACCCAACCAGGAATGATCTATCTGGAAAAAAAAAAAACATTTAAATGATTGGCTAATTATTAGGCCACTCAAAAGTGACTTAAGATTATTTATTTATAGATATATTGCAATAGCTTAAAACTAACACCGAATTGCAAAACAGAGCGTGGACATAACAAGGTCAGGCACAGTTTAATAAAAATAATTCACGACTTGCCTACAGATTTTTATGAGAAAAAATCTAACCAATAAAGTGACTATATTTATTCTCTCTTAACCTTCTGAGATCCTAATTGAATGTATTTTAGACTGTTTGATATTGCTCCATAACCCTTGGATGCTTTTTTATTATATTTTTTTACTTTTAGACAATAAATGTATCTAAATACAAATGTCTCTTATACCCATAATAATATAAGAGACAGATAAAATGTTTTTGCCTTTTTACCTCTTAGTATTGTAATTTTTTATTTTTATTTTGGTATATTCAAATTCATTGATTTAAAAAAAATGCTTGTTTTTGCATTTGCTCCTTGTCTGATGATTATAAAATAAGTCAGTTTTGTAAATGTCTTTGTTATTTGCCATTCCGTTAATAGCTGGTTATTTTTACTTGCTTGTTTTGTAAATCTCTTAAGATTTTGTTGAATGCCAGGCATCATAGGCATTATGAGGTAGAAGACTAGGAGAGTAGAGACATAGGTAAATATTTTCCCCAGAAATGGGCATGCCTCTCCTTCTGCAACGAATCTGCAATGAATTATTGTAAAGACTGAGTCATTCTCAGCAAGAGTAGAGTTGGGTGATTATTTTCAGTGGTTCATCATCACTAGCTTCAATTTTGTATAGTATTGTCTTTTGACTAAGTTGGGGCATGTGTTGCCAAAGAACTTTCTCGATATTCCTATTCTGCCTTCAGCTGTCAGCCTTTCATGTACCTAGATAGGCATATGGAAAAAATGAACTTTATATTTTACCACATGCAAAATAAATTGCAAATTAATCATAAACCTAAACCTAAATATAAAAGCTAAACTCCTTAACCCTTTAAGAAAAATAAGGAGAAAAAAGTGTTGCTGTGAGTTGGTAGTACATAAAAGTTCTTAAAATATCTTAGAGGCCGGGCACGGTGGCTCACGCCTGTAGTCCCAGCACTTTGGGAGGCTGAGGCAGGTGGATCACCTGAGATCGGGAGTTCAAGACCAGCCTGACCAACATGGAGAAACCCCGTCTCGACTAAAAATACAAAATTAGCCTGGGTGGTGGCGTATGCCTGTACTCCCAGCTACTTGGGAGGCTGAGGCAGGAGAATCGCTTGAATCCAGGAGGCGGAAGTTGCGGTGAGCCGAGATCGTGCCATTTCACTCCAGTCTGGGCAA
>NW_012114899.1:4029016-4057444 GCF_000951035.1 Colobus angolensis palliatus
AAAAAAAAAAAAAGAAACCCATAATTATATAAGAAACAGATAAATTCAATATTGCCAAAGTAACAAATTCTGCTATGAGTGGGCATGATTACCAAAATGAATACAGATGCTATAGACAGGGATAAAATATTTACACAACAGATATCTGATAGAGACTAGCATGTAGAAGTTATACAGAGGACAAAGAGTAGTATACAAGAGATATTTAAAGTCATACCATGATAAGATAAACACTCCAAAAACAGTCAAAGTATTTTAATAGAGTTCACAAATAAAGACATGTGAATTAAATAATACACACATAAAAACAGGGCTCAGCCTCACTAGTCATAAGAAAAAAGCAATTAAAACCAGTGTGAGGTACCAAAACACAACCAACAGAAAAAATGAAAATGACTGGCAATACCAAATATTGCTAAAGGTTATTGATGATGTGAAATAACTCAAACTCTGATGCATTATTGATATGAGGGTAAAATGTTACACCTTAGTTTCTTATAAAACTAACCATAACCTATACTTATACCTATCTTGTCCTTTTATAGATACGTAAGAGACATTTATATGAATGCTCATTGCTTTATCCATAACAGCACAAAACTTAAAATGGATATAGTATCCATCAGTAGAATGCTTAAATAGGCTGTGGCATATTTAGTTAATGGAATATTATTCATCAATAAAAATGTGCAAAGAACTGATACATACAACATGATTTCAAAAATATGCTGGATGAATAAATCATACAAATAATGTATGATTTACATAATATTCTGTAGCAGGCAAAACTAATGCCCGATAAACATCAGAACAGTGCTTATTCTTGTGGGAGAGGTGTGGCCTGAGAAAAAGCATATGTTAATTTCCTTATCTTGATAAGCTGTATTTACTTTTAATCTGATCATAAAAGATATTGACAGTGGTTTAAGGCCATTTTAGAATCATCCTTCAATTTTCTGGAAATCCCAATAAAACAATGACAATGTATACAAGGAGCCAGAAGATTGTGTCTTTCTCTTAATGGAGTTTTAAAATTTTGAACACTTTAATTACCTGTTTTATTACCTGCTATTGTAGGCTTAATAGTGGTTGCCCAATAATGTTCATGTCCTAATCCCTGGAATCAGTTACTGTGTTATTTTATATAGTAAAGGAACTTCACAGACATGATTAATTTAAGGATTTTGAGGTGGGAGATAATCCTGGATTCCTGGATTATCCAGGTGGGCCCAATGTAATGATAAGACTTCCAATAAAAGTGTGGCGTGAGGGTAAAAATTAGCAGTGGGAGATATGACAATAGCAGCAAGAGGTTGGAGTGATGCAAGGAAATGACCGTAATCCAACGAATGCAGGTGGCCTCTGAAAGCTGAACAAGGAAATAAAATGAATCGTCCCCTTGGTCTCCTAAAGGGATCAGTGCAATTGACATTTTGACTTTGTCCCAGTGAAGTTGATTTGAAATTTGAATCTCCTAAACTGTAAGGTAAACTTGTATTCATTTAAGCTACTAATTTAGTCTTAGTTACAGAAGTAATACCAACCAAATATATCTGCCATATTCATGATATACTCTGATTAAACTCTATCTTCAAAGGTGGCATGGGTATGAAGATTAGAAGAAAAAAACAGTGGCATATTGAAGATTTCTGTTTTCCTATTTTTCATGATCTAAACAGATTGCATTAGATCATTCAGATAGCTACCTTAGAAGAATTAAATCACAGAATTATAGTGGGGAAGAAATTTGCAGACTGTTTCTCCAAATGTTTCATTTTGTAGTTGAAGAAACTGAAACCCAGAAAGGTGAATTTATTTTTCAAAAGTTTCAAAGGTGCCATAGATTCAGCATCCAGTGTTCTGAGCATTCAGAATGCCCAGTAGGCATCTCCTATAGAAAGAAAAGATGCTGATTTGCAAACTCAAATACAGTCTACTTGAAAATTTCATGTTGCCCTCAATTTAGCTTTACAGATATGTGAAGACTGTGAAGACTGAGTAAAATGGGGATTTTAAATAAATGTATTTATATAAATTATGAACTATAAAGACAGCTATTAGATTTAGTACTTTGATTTGTAAATGAAAAGATTTTCCCTTTGGAATCACACTACCCTATAAATTTGGTCGATTTTGGGGGGAGACATTTTGCCCTTTATTGAACAGATCACAACATTCCTATTAGTAAAGCTGACACATTGCAGACTCTGAGGCATTTATTGACTAGCTCCCACTTCATTTTCTCATAAAATGTGTCATCTATTTTTTCATATATATTAATCCTCAAGATTGAAAAATATAGAACTACTGTGCATTTATCTTTTTCAATTAAGGGATATTTGTCAAATTTATATGTTCTTCTTTTTGGGATACTTTTGATACTAATAAAAGTGACTATCAGTTGTTAACAATGTGTTTTAATGCAAATATATCTGTGAAAGTCTGTAACATGGTTGCCAAGCTGGTTTAACACTCTGGTGTAAATGACCCTGTATGTAAAGTACTGGATATATTATAGAAATCCCTTACATTTTATTTTGCACTGGCACACTTTGGTTAACTTAAAGGACAGAGTTTGAAGGAAATGTCAACTTGAGATCAAACAGAAAAGGATATTGCAACTTAGTGTTGACAGAATCACTCTAAACCCATTTAAAAGAAACAGTGTCAGCTTTCTGCAAGTAGCGAACCTAATACTGCTTGCTAGTCCCTGATAAATGAAGGGTAGGACTTATAAAAAGGTAATAAGAAAAAAAAAAAAAAAGCCTCTTTTGTCCCAGAGCCCTCACCCTTCTCCTTTCAGAGGCTTTATTTTCATTTTATGTCTCTGTACACTGTCAGCAATACACATATAAATCTATATGTGCATATATATGTATAGATTTTATACATGTTTGTATACATAATACATGTAGCTTGTGATTCCAGCAATCATGATATCTGTGTGTATGTGTCTGAGTGTGTGTGTATGTGTGTGTGTATGTGTGCCTAGTCATACTGCAGGAGCCACAAGCTAAAATATCTACAAAGTTGAGGTACATAATAATGAGAAAAATGACTACAATGTATACATATTTGTTTGCTTTCTGAGTAATAAAACTTGCATCACAATAAAAAAATCGAAGAGCATGAATGTCTGTACCATTTGAATCAGGAATCCCTTATTCAGATATTTCCATATTTTATTATGAGGAATATGTTGCCAGAGAAGTAAAAATCAATGTTTTATGTAAAATCTCTTGGTTTTTATACATGGATCTACTTTTCAAAAAAAAACCACCATACTCTGTGTATCGAATATTTCTAACTATCAAATTCTGCCAAATGTCTTCCAATTCAATACCTATTGAAACAAAGTAAAATCATATTCTCTCCAAATTGGTTTTATAAATTTAGTGTTATATGACTAAGGCATTTTTATAAAAAGAGTCAAACTCTGTAAAATATTTGAAGAGATTTATTCTGAGGCAAATATGAGTGATGAATGGCCTGTAACACACCCTCGGGAAATCCTGAGAATACATTCCCAAGGTGATCAGACTACAACTTTGTTTTATATATTTTAAGGAGACATAAAGCATCAGTTGATAAGTGTAAGATGTACATTGGCTTCGTTCAGAAAGATGGGACAATTAGAAACAGGGGCTTCCAGGTGATTTTTTGATGGGAAATTAATTGAAGGAGTTATTATCTAAATACCTAGAATCAATAGAAAGGAATGTCTGGGTTACAATAAGGGCTTGTGGAGACCAAGGTTTTATCATGCAGATGAAGCCTACAGGTAGTAGGCTTTGGGGAGAACAGATTGTAAAGGTTTCTTATCAGGCTTAAAGAGTCTCTTCTATCAGTCTTAAAATCCCTGTTTTAATGTTAATACTGGTTAGCTGTGAGGCATGTCAGACTCTCAACTTCTCATCATGGCTTGAACTAGTTTTTCAAGGCAACAGTGGAATGCCCTTGGTAGAGAGGAATGTCTATGGTTGAGGGGCTTATAATTTTATTTTTGGTTTATGGGCATAAGGTATTATCTTTTAATTTTAAAAGTCTAAATAAACTAACTTTTTAGGCTTAAATTAATTAGTAATGGTAAAATTGAGGAGTTATTTGTACACAAAAACATTCAGCACCCTTCCAGATCATTTAACAACTAATTTTTGTATTGTTCTTAAAGCTAGTACACAGTTTCCAAACATAATAATCTACTACAAATATAAGGATCAGCCTAGTTCTAATACAAAGAAATAGCATTCTAGTCTTGGGTTTGAGACAGTGTAGGGAAGAGACTCGGTTTGGGCAGACAAAAGACATGAGCAGACTCCCAATAAATCTCACATGTCTGGACATATTCCCTCCCCTACCTTCTTGCCTCCCTTAACAAGCTGACCCAAGTCACCTAGTAGAAAGCTACCCCTTCCTAACTTAGCTGACTAGACTGAATTCCTAACCACAAAAGGAAGAACCTAATCATTTATCTCCTTGAGTGATGCCTCCCAAGGTTGCTAAGTCAGGACTCTGACATTCCTGATAAGAATTTTACCAGATGCAGTTGAAAACTCCCCACCTCTAGATGCTTACATATCACTCTTTTCTCTAACTTAGCTTCCTTAAAATGACAACAGCTCAGTCTTTCAGGAAGTTAGCACCAGGATCTCTTTTCTAGTTGTTGATTGTTGTTGTTGATTACCCAAATGTTTATCCTTTGCAATACTGTGGGGGTTTTTTATTATTATTTTTAATAGGTTTTTGGTGAACAGGTGGTGTTTGGTTACATTAATAGGTTCTTTAGTGGTGATTTCTGAGATTTTCGTGCACCCATAACCCAAGGAGTGCTCACTGTACCCAATGTGTAGTATTTTACCACTCACCCCTACTCCTACCCTTCCCCCCACGTCCCCAGAATTCGTTGTATTATGCTTATGCCTTTGCATCCTGATAGCTTAGTTCCCACTTATGAGTGAGAACATACTTTGCTTGGTTTTCCATTCCTGAGGTACTTCACTTAGAATAATGTTGCGGGAAGTCAGGGACCCCAAACAGAGTGACCGGCTGGAGCCGTGGGAGAGGAACATAAATTTTGAAGATTTCATTTTAATATGGACATTTATCAGTTCCCAAATAACACTTTTATAATTTCTTACACATGTAATCTCTTAATCCTGTTATCTTCATAAACTGAGGATGTATGTCACCTCAGGACCACTGTGATAATTGTGTTAAATGTACAAATTGATTGTAAAACATGTGTGTTTGAACACTATAAAATCAGTGCACCTTGAAAAAGAATAGAATAACAGTGATTTTTAGGGAACAAGGGAAGATAACCATAAGGTCTGACTGCCTGCAGGGTTGGGCAAAAAGAACCATATTTTTCTTCTTGCAGAGAGCCTATAAATGGACGTGCAAGTAGGGAAGATATTGCTAAATTCTTTTCCTAGCAAGGAATATTAATATTAATACCCTGGGAAAGGAATACATTCCTGGGGGGAGGTCTATAAACGACTGCTCTGGGAATGTTTATCTTATGCTGTTGAGATAAGGACTGAGATATGCCCTGGTCTCCTGCAGTACCCTCAGGCTTACTAGGGTGGGGAGAAACCCCACCCTGGTAAATTTATGTTCAGACCAGTTCTCTGCTCTCAAACCCTGTTTTCTGTTGTTTAAGATAGTTATCAAGACAATACATGCACCACTAAACATAGACCCTTATCAGTAGTTCTGCTTTTGTCCTTTGTCTTGTGATCTTTGTTGGATCCTTATCAGGAGTTCTGCTTTTGCCCTTTGCCTTGTGATCTTTGTTGGATCCTTATCAGGAGTTCTGCTTTTGCTCTTTGCCTTGTGATCTCTGTTAGACCCTTAGTAGTAGTTCTGCTTTTTGCCCTTTGAAGCATGTGATCTTTGTACCTACTCTTTGTTCTTACACCCCCTCCCCTTTTGAAACCCTTAATAAAACTTGCTGGTTTTGAGGCTCAGGTGGGCATCACGGTCCTAGTGATATGTGATGTCACCCACAGCGGCCCAGCTGTAAATTCCTCTCTTTGTACTCTTTCTCTTTATTTCTCAGCTGGCTGACACTTATGGAAAATAGAAAGAATCTATGTTGAAATATTGGGGGTGGGTTCCCCCGATAGAGTAATGGTCTCCTGCTCCATTCAGATTACTACAAATGCCATTATTTCATTTCTTTTATGACTGAGTAGTATTCCATGGTGTGTGTATATATATATTCACAATTCTTTATCCACTCATTGATTGATGGGCATTTGGGCTGGTTCCATACTTTTGCAACTGTGAATTGTGCTGCTGTAAATGTTTGTGCAAGTTTGCAGCTGCTCCCTTAAAATTTCTCGAGTAGCAAGCCTATTAAAACTTGTCTGAGAAAAATGCATGTTTGTCCTGGTGTTAATTTTTATTTACACGAGAGCCAGAGAACTTGGAGGCCCAAGCTGCAGTAACAGGTTGATATGTTTAATAGTATGATATGATTACTAATGAGAACAAAATTCTTTGTCTGTTTATTTGCTCTCTAAACATAGTAAATTCATAAGAATTAGATTATGCTTATATTGGTGGTTTATTGATATTAGAAAAGAGATGTTTACTTAAATCTTGATAAAAGTATTTGGGCTCATCATTTCTTTTCATGTATTCTTAATTTTCAGAAGAGAAAGAATATTCTTAAGAAAACTTGAAATATTATAAAATTTAGTAATTTAGTTGTTATGACATAGATATTACAATTCTAATTATGATTAATACACTAGGATATTTCAAAATAGCAGTTACATTTTTCAGAATTCTTAGATGAATCATGATATATGTTTGTTCTTGTTTTTAAATTATTTATTGATTCATTTATTTTGTAAATCTCTTCCCAGAATGTATAGGTAAAGAATTTAGAGGCTTCCCCTATACACTGACTACAGCTAATAGTGGAAGGTGTGATACTGATTTGGCTGAAATGTTCATTCACTTTAGTTCCATGAATCCAAACTGTACCCCAGTGAATGCTCCATGAGCCAAGACCATAGGTACAGAAAAGAAATTCATTTCTCTTTTAAGTGACTTGATAAATACAGTGTTAATCCTTTGAGACAAAATGAATGGACACTGAATCCAGCTGAACATTATTATATCAATGACTTGAAAACAACAATGATGCTTGAATTTTCAGCAGGTACAGGTATTATTTGTAAAAGTGCACATTCCTCAATGAGTTTAGATACCACTTAAAAGTGTATGTCAGCCACAGACAATTACTAAATATATGCAAAGACAGACTCAAAGCCACTTTATGGAGCTGCCCCTGCCTTCTTCTCTCTCCCCTGAAGTTCTTTCTCTTCCTGTTGAAAACCTTTCCAAACCCCTTCCTTCTACCTTGGGAACGTTTCTTTAGGCATTTAGTACATCACATTTTTCAGAAGCTTCCCCCAGATTGTTTGTCTAAATTAGGCAACTATTAATTCTACGGTAATCTATAGAATATGTTTAGGTGGTGGCCCAGAATCTTAACTGTGTTCACTACATTTTGATGCTGGGTTCACTATCTTTGAAGTAGTGAGTGACAGATTATTTCAAGGACCATAAGTAATTTGATAATACATCACTTAGCTGAGATGCCCAACAGATATTTCTTAACCAGGCTGTTTGTCATCAAAGGCAACTAGTTGGGGTTGGAGTGCCTCAGTGGCCAGAGGGGATTAATAATCTAAGGTAAAACTGAAATCTACTCATTGGACATCTCATCTAGTCACAGCCTGAAATTTAACATATAGAACACTTCCTTTGAGCCATCAAGCATTAATTATATGCCAAGAGAACAGTGAAAATTATTCATGAACATGGATGCATTGCACTTTACTTTTTTCTCATTGATATTTAAAAGAAATGTTTCTCTGTTTTTTTTTGTTTGTTTGTTTCTGAATTCATAGATATGGACATGAAGCTTAGATATAAAATCAATAGATTTTTAATATTAGAAAATTTTTAAACATGTATTTACTTCTTTAGGTTATGTGCACTATAAATATTTCAACTTTTTTGTTTGTTTCAAAGCATTAAGTTCCACTATCTAACAAATATATTCATGTGTGTGTGCACACATGTGTGCTTATGTGCGTTTGTATGCATGTCTTTGGGGGGAAAGTTTTTTCCTGATAAATATAAATAACTAAAGCTAAGTTTCTAAAACCCAGATGAGCCAAATTTCCCATATTCACTTCAGTGAGATTTGTTAAAAATATCTACTATTACTAGATACAAAATCTCATTCGAAGATCCATGATCCCATTCATGTGCAGATCCTCTTTTCTCTCAGTAGGAAACATATAAAATTAATCCATCCATTTGAAGATGTTCTGTGCTTATTTTTGAATTAACATTTCAAAAAAGTAATACATTATTAACCTCTTGTTTTAATGTAATATTTCTAAGTATTGCTACATGTACAGCTGCATTCTTCTTTTGATATATATTTATTTAATATTTCAAATTGAGTGACAAGTTTCCCAACATTAAGACATTCTAATAAATCATGTGGAATTTTGAATCAGAAAATAGCTATTTCTTTCCCAAGCAATTATAAAAATGATTCTGAAAGCATTTCATATAGTCTTAAATTTAAAGAATAACTCTCTGTAATAAAACATTAATACATTTTGTTATCTAAATTTCTTTTCAACGTTATTTAATTCATATAAATTATTTTTCAGAAACTTCCTGTGGAAAGGATTTAACTTTTGGATATCAATTCTACAATGTTATCTTCATCTAACTTAATAAATTTAGCTTAAAATGGTCTCAATAATATTGACATAATAATTATAATAAGGGTGATGTCATTGATGGCTTAGAATAAAGGGTTTTCTGAATCCAAGATAATAGTGTTACATCCTACAAGTAATTTTTTATATAATCTTTAGCCACTGCTTACTCTTAACATTTTAATAATTTCAAAAACTTCAACTCTTAAGCAATTAAATAAAACAACATCTAGTTAAAAGTCTTACTTTTGTGCTAATTTTCTTATTATCAACTTGGTTAAACTGGAAATTGTTTCCTAGAATCTTTTTTGGGGGATATGTTTCTGGGCTATAGTTGGTTAAAAGAGAAACTAGACAAAATTCAGGAGTGGGCAAGAAACCAGAGATTTTTACGTATAAGCAGTATTTGTGTTCAAGTAGAGTGATATCAGATATAAAAGTATTTCGTGCCTACATTGTTTTTAATCTAGCTCCTCTTCCTAATGGCTGGCTGACTTTGCTAACCATCAGCAGCCCCAGACACCATGGATATAAGCCATGTAGTCAACTATGGGGTTTTACCTGTGGTAAAAGCAGGTTGGACAAAGATTGTAGCACTGGGCAAAACCTGCCAGGACCAAACTTCACTTTGGAAAACTTAGTTTTTCTGTGATTATACCTTTTTAATCTATAAAGTAAAGGTGATATAACTATCTTAAAATGTATTTCGAGCTTAAAATACTAATCATTTGAAACAGTAACTTATATACTATATCACATTAAATGTATGTAATCAGAATATATTTTACTATTACAGGCTTCCTACCAACATGACACTACCCATAATAAAGTTGGTTATTTTGTCTAAATGGAGACTTTTTAATTCAAATCTTCCAAATTGTTTTCTTTATGTTAGGTTTTATTCATTTATTGAAGGCATTTTCTGATATGAGACATTTGACATTCTGGACATGGTCTATACTGTATCAAGTCCCAAAAGGGTAAAAATAGAAAGCAGCAGTATAAAGGCAAAGTTTTTTTTTATGGTGAGGGGGAGACTCAAAGTTGTTTTTTTTTTTTTTTTTTGTGGTGAGGTGGAGAAATTAAAGCCCCCAAATTGGTAATGAGAATAATTGTAATATGATACAATGATATCTAATATGATATAATAAAATAATATGAGGTTAAGTCCATGTTGTGGATTGAATTGTGTCCTTCAAAAAGATACATTGAAGCTCTACCCCCTGATTCCTATATATGCACTATTTTTTTGGAAATAGGGTCATTGTGGATATAATCTAGATAAGATGAGGTCATAACAGGTTAGGGTGGATTCTAATGCACTGACTAGGCTTTTCATCAGAGAAACTCTAGGGATATTTACGTTCAGAGACACAGATGCACAGAAGAAGGCCATGTGAAGGCAGAAACAGAAATTGTAGTGATGTTGCCATAAACCAAAGAACTTGCTGCCAAATTGCCAGCAACAGCCAGAAACTAACTAGGAAGCAAGAAAGGATTCCTTCCTGGAGCCTTCAGTGAAAGTATGGCCCTGTTGACACCTTCATTTCAGTACTCTAGTTTCCAGAAGTATTTGAGAATAAATTTCAATTGTTTTAAGCCACCAGGTTTCTGGTAATGTTTTACCACAACCCTAGGATAGTAATATAGTCAGTTTTTACTATTCTCATTAAAACACTAGATCTGCAGAATTTAAATAGATTACTTCAGGGGATAAAAGGTTTGTAGTCAAATAAATGTTCAATAACCTAGGTTTTATTTATAAAATTGACTGGGTTTAATTGTTGCATTAAAATGCCATGTGTGCATTGTTAAATTTATATGGCATTTTCAAAGCCGTTTGTAAAAAAAGAAAAGATTTTAAGGTAGTATTCATAGAATTGGCTATCTTAAATGATAAACTTTTGAAAACACTGCTAGATGCCAACTTAAATTCTAAAAACAAAACGTATATCCAAATAATATTTACACATAATTAAGCAAGACTTATCCCAGAATTATAAAATTCTGGTAGAACATTAGACAATATATTACTGTTATAAAATAGAAGCATAAATAAGACAAGTATCAATGTTGTAGTCATATGTATGGTGAAGATACTCAACAGAGAAAGAAAAACAGGTTGCTATCTATAAATTCTGTAGAATTGAGAGAATGTTAATAATAAAGCTCAAGAACCATCTTACTGTCCTCAGGAATATGAAAATTTCTATCAATACATTTTTACTTTTATGACAAAATATTGATCTGAAAATTCCAGTCAATGCAATCACCTAAAGAGTAATATTTATTCAAAAATGAGGATATTCAGTTATCATGTTAAAAGAAAAACATTTGATCAGTTAAATTGAACAGTTTTTAATTGACAAAAGAATGATTTACTAATAGGACAATCCTCCTCCTTCCAAGCAGAATAGGTTCACAGTGACTCTGGGACTTCCACGTGGTTGGAGATTTGGCTACTTGTTACAAGAGTCCATTTACATTTCCAGTTAGATTATAGTTCACTATGTATGGAGAGACCTTTAGGCTGAACTTAAAATATATAAGGAAGCAGCTTTAGGCTAAACTTAATTTAATAATTCCTCCCTTTTGGTTAATCTCTCAAAATTAAGAAGTTGATGAAAACTTTAGGCATTGATGTCATTCTTTCACCATTGTAAATAAAGTAACTTTGTCTCAGTTCCACTGGAAAATAGCAAAACACTGGGTTTTGTAAGCAAAAAGAACAACAGTTAAAAAAAAAAAAAAAGATAAATAACTGATTGGTTACTTCAGGTCACTTTTCTTTAAAGGTTAGAGCAGAAAGGATTTCCTTATTATTCTGTGATCTCCTATTTTCAGAAGACAAAAAGAAGTTTGTTTTGAGATCTCTTTGCTTCCTTAGAGTTTCCATTTGATTATATGGCATTTAGCAGGAATGACTCCATTTTGTTTGGTCTGGTCTTTTGGGGCCTAGTGCTCGAGCTCAGCCTGAAATAATGGCCTCTTACAGTTTTGTTTAATAATCATTATATGCAGAAAACATGATCTACCCAAAATACCTTAGAGAACCAGTTGAAAAATAATAAAATCTAATGAAGTCATTGCGATATTTGGTCAATTTTAATGATATATGTGTTTTTAATAATGGAAAAAGATACAAATGATATATAATAGGTAAGTGAATATATAACATAGTATATAGTGAATATGTAAAATACAAGTTTTATATTACATTATCTTACAAAAAACTAGAAAAGAAATTGAAAGTTTCATATTAATCTTTTTGTTAAGCAGAGGTATAGTAAGAGGTGATTTCCTTAGGACATTCTTTCAAATTATTTCTGTGGAATATGAACTAATTATACACAAACACCCATATATAATTATATATATGATTTATGAGGAAAAAAGTTACCATAATATGAGTTATGTTATTTTTCAGTTCCCATAATATGAGTTATGTTATGTTTCATTTAAATGACACATATAAATGAAATTTCTTTTCATTTAGTAAAAATGAAGAATAATAGTTTTGTCTCATTTCAGCTATAAATTTCTCCTCCCGTTTTCCCTTTTCTTTGCCCTCTTGTTTCTCCTCCCATTCCTCTCCCAACCCCTCAATCCTAGTCTTCTCCTTTTTGTTCTTGTAACTTGGTATTTGAATACCAAGTTTTTTTGGGTAACGTCAATTATTTAGACTGACATTCAAATACTGGGTTTTAGATTTTGTGCATTTTTTTTCTACATTGCATGAATTACAGAGGAAAGTTTTCTGAATGGCAATACTTGTGTTATTCAAAGGGGAAGATATAACTTGGCATAATCCCTGGGGGAGGGCTATTTTCCATTTTCATCTGCTTTTTCTCTTTCCTTTTCAGCTACTTTTAAGGTTAGGATGATAGGGCTAAAACAGTTGGGCAAGTACAGGCTTAAGAGAAAAATCTGGGCTCTGGAACATGATTCTATAACAGCTGAGTTGCACTCTTCTTACTAGGCAAAAGGTTGTGTGGTAGTGAAAAAGGAGAGGAGAGGTATTCCTTTTTGTGTCTCGCTCTGTCACCCAGGCTGGAGTGCAGTGGCGCAATATGGGCTAACTGCAAGCTCTGTCTCCTGGGTTCACGTCATTCTGGGAGAGGTATTCTTATGAGACATGGGGTTGGTGTAACAGGGACCAATTATAACCTAAATGACTACTCGGGAAAACAGACATTTCACAAATCACAAATTGATTGTTTCACAATCAATACACCAGTTCGGAGAACAAAGTCTACTTTACTTTCAAGAAACAAATCCTGATACATTACTGAAGCCTTTGCTTTGGTTTAATTTTGTGTTAATGTACCTAAACCCCTAATCTGATTTCCTACAGGTATCTTGGGGAGAGTTACCATCTCTTGTCTTCCTGGTTCATGCATAAAATTCCTTGGGGTTTCTTTAGACACCAATTGCTACTCCCCTGGCTGTGTTACTCAAGTGGGAAAATAGTCAGACAAAGATATTTTTATGGCAATATCCATGTTGTAGTGATGTACTTAAGGCATACAATAAAGTAGATAGATATATGAGATACTGACTTACACCTGAACTTGTTCTTCGGTTTAAACCTGGATCACAGGAATGCTTGTGCCTCAACAGGCAGGACCTCTTTGACATTCCACATCCAAGTGATGAATGCTCATAAACATGAAGTCAATAAGAAAAGTCTAATTTTCTTAGTTTGCTAGACCTATTATACAGCTCCAAAAGAGTGGTAAAGAAAAACAAAGTAAATCAATAGAACGTAGAAGTAAAATATTAATATTACTTGTAATTAATTTTAAGAAACTAAATTTAATAAATGTTATAATAAATAACAATAAAATTATTTATTCATTTTTGCAATTAAAAGTAATGGCAAAAAGCACTAACCTAAACACAAAAACAGACATTAATGATATATAAAGTGAAAACACAATAGACATACTATTTAAAGCCAAAAGTTCTTTTCACAGTCCAAAAGAATAGTGCAGCAACTAATTAGTATCATTAAATACATAAATTGGAAATGAAAAGTAATGATAAGAATCAGAGAAAATTTTAAATCATAAGGGACCAATTTTGTACACCATTATACAAATGCATTTGAAAACTAGATGAGAAAAGCATGTTTTCTAGTTTTACAAAACTGAGTTTTCTAGAGAAACTTTAGTCTTCTAAACAGATTAATTACAATAAAAGTAATAAAATTATTAAATACCAAATAATTGTTCATCAAAAAAGGACCAGGCTCAATTGTTTCTTCTTCTTTTAAGTATCAGATAGTGAAAGTGCTTACCTACTCCAAACATACAATGACAATTTCCATTTTAAAATGTTGATATTGGTTTCCAAAACTGATGAAAATTGCACCGAAATATAAAATACCAAATTTCACTCATGAATATGGATGGAAAAGAAATATTATATTACCAAATAGAAAATGAACAGCACATTTTAGAAGAGTTTGTTTTATGAATGCAAAGTTGGTTCACTATTAGGAAACATATTCACGTAATCCACTTATTAAGGAAGCTAAAAAGATTCTCCATGATGTCCCTACCCCCACAGCAAACTTCTGCTTGGACATCCAGGCATTTCCATACATTTTCTGATAATTTCCATCATTTTTAATAAATGATACATTATGAAAAGTAGAGTTTATTTTATGAATGCAAAGGTGGTTCACTATTAGGAAACATATTCATATAATCCACTTATTAAGGAAGCTAAAAAGAAAAATCATGTAACTATCAATTTAAATGCCAAAGGCATTTGACAGAATTCAACATCCATTGGTGTTAAGCACAGTGGATGTTGAATTTTGAAACAGTCAAAAAATTAAAATTAATAAATGCATATGCAACATGATTTATTTTTCTTATCCAAAAAGCAGGCAAATTTTATGGAAAAAGTAAAGATATTTACTAATATGAGGGAAAAGATGAGAGTGGACACTTTTTCCATTATTATTTACTTTGTGTTGGATTTATTAGGTAGATCAATTAGACAAGAGAAAACAATTAGAGTAATAAGAAATGGAAAAGAAGTACAATTATATTTATTTGCAGATCATATAATAATATATTTAGAAAACTGAATGTAATCTATGAAAACAGTACTATATGCAATAAATTAATATAATAAGATAATAATTTGTGAAATAAACCTATAAAACCAGACCCTCAATGAATAGAAATAAAAACTGTTCAGGAAGAAGATGCCATCATTTAGCATACATAAGCAGCCATTGCATACATTAAAAACAAAGCAAACAAAAAAATGAAAACAAGCAAAAACTAACAGGATAATAAAAATATAAAGCTGCTCTGAAACATAGGAATGTAGACTGAAACAATTGAATCCCGTATTATGATCTTGGGTGGAAAGATTCACATCATAAAATTGTCACTTTTTCCCCTTATAATGACTGTATTAGTCTGTTTTAACACTGCTGATAAAGACATACCTGAGACTGGGTAATTTACATAGAAAAAGAGGTTTAATGAACTTCCAGTTCCATGTGGCTGGGGAGGCCTCACATTCATGGTAGAAGACAAAAAGCACTTCTTACATGGCTGCAGCAAGATGGAAATGAGAACCAGGTGAAAGGGGTTTCCCCTTATAAAACCATCAGATCTTGTGAGATTATCACTTCCATGAGGATGGTATGGGGGAAACTGACTCCATGATACGATTATCTCCCACCGTGTGCCTCCCACAACATGTGGGAATTATGGGAACTATAATTCAAACTGAGATTTGGGGGAGGACACAAAGTATATCATTCTGCCCCTGTCCCCTCCCAAATCTCATGTCCTCACATTTCAAAACCAGTCATGCCTTCCCAGCAGTCCCCCAATGTCTTAACTCATTTCAGCATTAACTCAAAAGTCCACAGTCCAAAGTCTCATCTAAGACAAGGCAAGTCACTTCCACCTATGAGCCTGTAAAATCAAAAGCAAGTTAGTTACTTCCTACTTACAATGGGAATACAGGCATTGGATAAACACACCCATTCCAAATAGGAGAAATTGGCTGAAACAAAGGGGCTAAAGGCCCCATGCAAGATTGAAATTTAGTGGGGCAGTCAAATTTTAAAGATCCAAAATAATCTCCTTTGACTCCATGTCTCATATCCAGGTCACGCCAATGCAAGAGGTGGGTTCCTATGGTCTTGGGCAGCTCTGCCCCTGTGGCTTTGCACGGTACAGCCTCCCTCCTGGCTGTTTCCATGCGATAGCATTGAGTCTCTGTGGCTTTTCCAGGTGCATGGTGAAAGCTGTCGGTAGATCTACCATTCTAGCATCTGGAGAACAGTGGCCCTCTTCTCACAGCTCCACAAGGCAGTGCCCCAGTGGGGACTCTGTGTTGGGGCTTCAACCCCACATTTCCCTTCCACACTGCCCTAGCAGAGATTCTCCATGATGTCCCCACCCCCACAACAAACTTCTGCTTGGACATCCAGGCATTTCCATACATTTTCTGAAATCTACATAGAGGTTCCCAAACCTCAATTCTTGACTCCTGTTCATCTGCAGGCTCAACACCACATGAAAGCTGGAAGACTTGGGACTTTCATCCTGTGAAGTCATGGCCTGAGCTGTACTTTGGCCCTTTTAGCCATGGCTATACTGGCTGGGACACAGGACACTAAGTCCCTAGGCTGCACATAGCAGGGGGCCCCAGACCTTGCTCACAAAACCATTGCAAAGGTCTCTGACATGGCCTGGAGACATTTCTCCCATTGTCTTGGCAATTAACACTGGCTGCTTGTTACTTATGCAAATTTCTACAGCCAGCTTGAATTTTTCCTCAAAAAGTGGGTTTTTCTCTTCTATCAAACCGTCAGGCTACTTACTTTCTGCATTTTTATGCTCTGTTTCTGTGTTAAAATTGAACGCTTTTAACAGCACCCAAATAGTCTCTTGAATGCTTTGCTGATTAGCAATTTCTTCTGCCAGATACGCTAAATCATCTTCCTCAAGTTCAAATTTTCACAAATGTCTAGGACAGTTGCAAAATGTCACCAGTCTCTTTGCTAAAACACAGCAAGTGTCATGTTTACTCCATTTTCCCACAAATTCCTCATCTCCATCTGAAGCTACCTCAGCCTGGGTTTCATTGTCCATATCATTATCAGCATTTTGGTCAAAGCCATTCAACAAGTCTCTAGGAAGTTCCAAATGTTTCCACATTTTCCTGTCTTCTTCTGAGCTCTGCAAACTGTTCCAGCCTCTTCCTGTTACCCAGTTCCAAAGTTGCTTCCACATATTTAGGTGTCTTTACAGCAGTGCCCCAGTCCTCTGGTACCAGTTTACCATATTGGTCTGTTCTCACGCTGCTGATAAAGACATACATCAGACTGGGTAATTTATAAATAAAAGGGGTTTAATGGACTCACAGTTCCACATGACTGGGCAGGCCTCAGAGTCATGGCAGATGGCAAAGAAGCAGCAAAGTAACATCTTACATGGCAGCAGAGAAGAGAGAAACAGAGCAAAACTAAAGGAGAAACTCCTTGTAAAACCATCAGATCTCAGGAGACTTATTTACTACCAGGAGAACAGTATGGAGCAAACTGCCCCCATGATTCAATTATCTCCTAGAAAGTCCCTCTCAAAACGTGGGAATTATGGGAGCTACAATTCAAGATGAGATTTGGTTGGGGAAACAGCCAAGCCATATCAATAACCTATAAATGTAATGTGATTCCCACATAAGACAGCTCCATTTTTGTCTGGAATTAATGAAGCAAGATATTCTCTTGACTGCTTCATGGGACTTGAGACGGGGTGTCTCAGCCCGCCCCTGTCTATCCCTTGTGGGAGGAGGCATGTGAGTGAATGAGTGCAGGAACAAGAGCAAGCGAGTGAGGATGTATCTGGCTGCTCTTGGGTGCTGGCAGGAATAAACTCCATGCAGGCCCTGCAGCAGTATCCAGGTGGGGATGCTTGCAACTCCTGGGGCCCCAGAGGGCATGTTACACCGCTCTTTTAGCTCTGCCATCCATAGACAGCTTAAGTGTTAACAGCTCAGTGACCCCTTTGCCATTTCATGTGAGGCAGCTGCTCTCTGTCAGTGAAAGCAAAGAGCCAATGAGATAACCTTTTATATCCACACCCGTGACTCCTGAGCTCTTGTCTGGCATCCAGGAAGAATGAGGTCACACGAACAAACTGAAGGATGGTAAATGTAGGGGATTTTATTACTGATGAAAGTGGCTCTCAGTGGGAAGGGGAGCTGTAAATCGGAGAGGGTAGAAGGGTTATGTTACCTTCCCCTGAAGTCTGGTCCTCTCCACCCAGATTCTTCTCCAAAGTTACGCTGTTAAGCTGTCCTTCTGAAGTCAAGCTGCTTCTCTCCCACGTCCAGCCATAGTTCCATGTACCACCTGCGTCTGGGGTTTTAATAGGCGCAGAATGGTGCAGGGCGGGGAACCCTGCACCATTTTCCTCAACCCTGGTTGAGGAAAAAGTAACATTCAAGTGGGAAAACAGGTATATAAGCTCTCACTTTTGGCTGAGGTTTGAAGTTTTTTGGCTTGAGGGTGGCGTTTTGTCAGTGACCTACCCTTTCCTGGCTAGAATTTCTCTGTCCCCTGTCCCTATCAATAAGAGAACAAGCAAAATAATTTGAAATAAAATCATAAGCAAGACTATTCAGGGAAAGATTGAAAAAGGGCAAATTTTCAGTAATAAAAATACACAAATTTTAAAAATTAAAACCAACTTTTGCAGCTTGAATAGATGGGCAATTAAAATAAAATGTACAAAAACTGAAAAAAACACACACTTGGGAATTTAATGATAAAAACATTTCAAAGCATTGGGAAAATATAAATTTTTCAGCAAATATTATCAGGATAGTGGAATAGCCATATACAAAGAGGTAATTTTTGTTCTGTTTTAGTTAGTACTGTTCCTTAGTCTTAGAGTATTTTTTCCTCTTTCCCTTATTTGATCTTTCTTCTTTCTCCATCAACCCACCACTTGTCAGTCCTACAAGATCCCAATTTTGTCACATTACTTTCCTAAGTACATTACTACTCTCAGTGGATGATATCTCTACATGAGAAAGTATTTTTCAGAAATTTTATGTTTTCTTATTCTAAAATGATGTGGTTTACTAACAAATAAGTTTGGTCTAGAATGAAATGCCTCAGTTTTTGGATACTGTCATCAGTGTTATGCTTCTTAACTCTGCATTATATGTTGTTAAAAAGACATGATTGTCTTTGGGTTGCATACTTTAAAAATTGTAAAAATGGAAACAAGAATAACAAAAGTTGTAAAATTATTAATACAATTGCACAATTTTTAACATTTTAGATATATTTTCCTACTGCTTAAAGCCATAGGAAGCAGGAACCACATCACTTTTCAACAGATCTTACCCATCTTTTGGATTAAAAGAAGCTTTCACTCTGTATGCTAGCATTCAATAATGCTAGTTTTCTTCCATTCTGCATCTTTGACTCAATTTGCTCAGTAGGCAGTTATCTGTGCAGTTTCTAGACACACAGGGGGCATCATTATGTTCCATTGAGTGAGAACTTAGCTAGGGGCAAGAAAGTACTCTAACCTAGTGTTACCAAATAAAGTTCAACGGGGATTTTAAATTTCTCCTCCTGAACTCCATACAAAAAGCTTAATAGGTGAGACAAATGCTTGCGATACATAAGTCCAGAGGGTTTTGTTCAGTGTAGTTATATGAACAGACCTTATCAATTCTAATGCTATGTAGGCACTGAGTATTTTACTTCATTCTAGCTTTCTTTGTGTCTTTTTGTTCAAAAAATATTTTTAAAATATGCAACACATACTTTCAGAAATTTTAAAGAGACTTGGTTATGCTGCAGAAATGAAGATATACTGACACTCAAATACAATGTGGTTTGAAAAATAACAGTTACATACAAGCTTAGAAAGTACTCTCTTTGAACTTTATATCACCATTATTGAAACTAGGGAGAATTTAAAATTATAATTTAAACTAACAAATATAGAATGTAAATTAATTTTAAATACACTAGTCCCTTGTCTTACGTCTGTTTATGTTCTATAAAAGGATACTTGAGGCTGGGTAATTTATATATTAAAAAATAGGTTATTTGGTTTATGCTTCTGTTGGCTGTTGAAGAATCCATGGAACCAGAATCTGCTTCTTGTGAGGACTTTATTTAGGCTGCTCACACTCATAGCAGAAGGCAAAGGGGAGCTGGCACATGGCAAGAGAGGAAGCAAGACTCTTTTTAACAGTCAGCCAGCTCTAGAGAGAACTAATGGAGTGATAATTCACTCACTGCCCCACTCTCCGGAAAGGCATTAATCTCTTCATGAGGGATCTGCCCTGATAACTCAAATGTCTCCCACAGGTATCACCCTCTAAGACTGGGGATCAAATTTCAACGTGAGATTTAGAGAGGTCATAAAAACCAAGCTATAGCATCCTCCCTTATCTATAGGGATTACATTCTAAGACCCCTACTGGATGCCTGAAACTGCTAATAGTACCAAACTGAAGGACATAATAATATTTCATCTCCAAATATACTCTTTGACATATTTTGAGATCGCTGTTTAGAGAGCCAGCAAACAGAAGTATCCCTGAAAAGTTGACTTGTGTAAGAGAGATTTGCATCTGTAGAGAATTTGCATTGATGCAGCCAGGCTTTCTCTCACCCCCCTTTTTTGTATGGATCTAGGAAAGATTAACTGAGAGTCTGACACCCTTAAAAGTCTGAAAGAAACATTTACCGTCTCTATTTTTTCTGAAAGCTGCTACCTGTGAGGTTTTAATCTACATAACAAGACCACCTTTGCTAACCAGGGTTTCTCTTCTCTTCTTCCCATAACCTGTTTTGCCAAGATCCAAGACTTCCACTCTTTTTGTAACCTCAAAACGATATTTAAGCCACTGTAGCCCATTGATGGCAATGGAATAATCACTCTGTAGTTACCTCCATTGAAGTTAATATTTTTTTTTTTAGCTTCATTCCTATTAGTCTGCCTTTTGTGAGTTGAGTTTTCAGTGAATCTTCAGGGGACAAAGAGGAAGTTTTCCCTTGCCCCATAAAAAACCCTATATATACTGTATGTTTTTTTCTACTGGATAACCAAAACAGCTACTAAATGATGAATGGGAAGGTAGCATATATAGTGTGGATATGCTGGACAAAGGGTAATTCATGTTCAGGCAAGATAGAGAGGAACACCATGAGATTTTATCACATTGCTCAGAATAACACACAGTTGAAACTTACAAACTTTTTATTTCTGTAATTTTCCATTTAATATTGTTGGACCCTTGTTGACAGTAGGTAACTGAAACCATAGAAAATGAACCTGTGGATAAGAGAGACTACTGCAGCAATTTATGATTCTGATAAATTTGTATTTTAAAATAGAATGTTACATTAAATAACTATGTAGCAATCAATGTGTATATGATGTAATATCAACATTTAAATGCTAATTTTCATCTCAACTTAAAATTTGTTTCTTTTTAAGAAATTATAGGTCATACTGTAAGGTTTATGCATTATTTGTCTTGTTTTACTATATCATAAGTAAAAGAACTTCAGGCTGGGAGTGGTGGCTCATGCCTGTAATCCCAGCACTTTGTGAGGCAGGCAGATCACAAGGTCAGGAGATTTAGACCATCCTGGCTAACACAATGAAACCCGTCTGTACTTAAAAAAAAAAAAAAAAAAAATTAGCCAGGCATGGTGGCGGGCGGGCGCCTGTAATCCTAGTTGGAGGCTGAGGCAGGAGAATTGCTTGAACCCGAGAGGTGGAGGTTGCAGTGAGCTGAGATGGCACCACTGCACTTCAGCCTGGGAGACAGAGCGAGACTCAGTCTCAAAAACAAAACAAAACAAAAAACAAAAGCAAAAAACAAACAAACAGAAAAAAACCTTCAATGTAGAAAGTTTGAGATACGCAAAAATGATTACCTGCAACATAGAAGTTGCAGATTAATTGTTGTCATATGTTTTAATGTGAAAACATTGTTATCTGCTTTTAAATTGGTAATATGAGTGAAAATCCTCTGTGTTAATAACTCAAATGCTTAGAATTTAATTAAACATTTTTCTTAGTCATTCATATATTTTATCTTTAAAAATTAACAAAAATTGGCCAGGCATGATGGCTCATGCCTGTAATCCCAGAACTCTGTGAGGCCGAGGCAGGTGGATCATTTGAGTTCAGGAGTTTGAGACCGGCCTGGCCAACATGGTGAAATGCTGTCTCTACTAAAAATACAAAAAATGAGCTGGAGGTGGTGGCAGGTGCCTGTAATCCCAGCTACATAGGAGACTGAGTCAGGAGAATCACTTGAACCCAGGAGGCAGAGGTTGCAGTGAGTGAAGATCATACCATTGCACTCCAGCCTGGGCAACAGGAGGAAGACTCCTTCTCTAAATAAATAAATAAATAAATAAATAAATGAATAAACAAATAACAAAAATTTTGTTGTCAGAATATATTTAATTAACAAGAAAAATTTAATTTATTTAAATTACCTAATCACACAATTCATTTTTTTATGGGCAGAAGCCCAATAATCCTCCTTCAGTAACCAAATTCATTCTATAATTGAATAAAATTGTTTTCATACCCAAAAAATGAATATCAGCCCAAGCTGTGACCAAAATGGCCTTCATTAACATTCTCTTCAACTTGACTAAATCTTGGACAGGTTTCTTCCTGGCTATAGGTCTTTGACATCCTTATTTTTAGAGAATTTACTGTCAAAAACTTGCAATTAACAAATTCTTTCTCTGCACCTTTGAGGTATAAATCTTTGCCTGGCCTCTCCCCAGTTTTACATCCCAGTAATGTCTTTCTCATGAGTCTGGGAGCCATCCCTTTGAAATATAATTATAGTAAAATGAACACAAAAAAAGATATCACTCCTATCTCTCAGTCTCTGTGTGGGTAGGCAGAAGCCTACTTCATTAGCAAACACAGATTAAAAGTACCAATTTTCAAACACAATTGACCTAATGAAATTGACCAACCTTCCGATAAAGTCTTCCTATACTCTTCCGTTAGCTCACCCTAGTACTTAGTAACTTTCCTGCCTTTTGTCTCAGCACAGCTGAATTCAATCTCTTTTTCCTAGTGCAATGGCCTTGACCTTTACTGCTAGTCTTTCATAAAGTCTTCCTTGCTGTTTAATTTGCCTGGTGTAATTTTTCTTTGACATCTGGCAAATTACTTATTAAGCATTATAGTTTAATGACTAACAGCATATGTTCTCAAGGTAGACTGCTTGTTCACGATTTCGACTACATGATTTCTAGATGTGTGTGTGTATGTGAGACCTTGAAGAAACTGTTTAACCATCCTCTGCCCATTTCCTTATCTATAAAATGAGAATGTTTTTATAATTCTCTCACGTAGTAACTTACTTAAGATAGCAGGGGTTAACACATGTGTATTGGTGTATATCTCATATAATTTTCCATAATGTCAATGTGATCTTTACTGATCTTTCTAGACGATGACTGGCAACTTATATTTAATGGTGAGTGACACATGTAGGAAAAGTCAGGCATGAGTGTCTACTGGTGTCCTCTAACCATCCCAATTAAATTCTTTCAACTAAGTTTCATCACTTCTAAAACACTGTTTTCATCATGAGATATACCTGGCATTGGCATTGCTATGTATGAAGGACTTCATCCCTGGTTTTGATTTATCTGAAAGCTCAGATTCTGACTAAAATGTTCCATTGGTTTCTTTAGTTCAAGTACCTATATGCAACAAGGCCTATATGGGAATTTTTACTTACAAAGTATGATAACAGCAGTATTTTCAAAGACCAGTTATAATAGGAGATAGAATTTATTAAAGGCTTACGCTGAGCTGGGCACTATGATGTTTATTCTCCATGTGTTAACATGTTTAATCCTCACACCAACACTATAACTTAGCACATTTTACAGATTGAGAACCAAGTCACAAATAAGTAACTTACTGATCTCACACGTTTTATATGTATCATAGGAAGATTTTATTTGAAGAAGAAAGATAACAGATGACTCTACTAATATACTGAAAAATAAGCCATGCACAGTTTATCATACAATTAAGAAAAAATATTAGGGGAGTAAATACTAAGGGAAACTAGAGACAATATTTAGCATGTGTGGGGGGAAAGTAGATTTTGAGTTAGTCTAGTCAAACTTGTGTTTCTTACTTCTATAGTTTCTTTCCAATGGATCCCTTATGTTTCTAAAACAAACTCTTGAAACTCCCACATTTATGTTCCCAGCCAGGATTTCCTGCCCAAACTTCAGAGACATGTATCCAAATGCCACCCCAGTGTCTCCATGTGTAGCAATATCAGATTTAATATCTCAATCAGAAACTGGCAATTTCCCCTTCTACTGTCTTGCTTATCTCAGTAAAATACAACTCAGTCTTTCTAATTGCTCAAAATTGAAGTCATATTTGAGCCTCCTCTCTCTTCTACACTTCCCATTTCATCAGTTGCATTCCTATCTTCTGGAGTTCCTAAAATAGTCAAAAAAGTTTTTCAGATCTGCACACTATTACCTCTCACTCTTTGACCACGATTTTCTATCCTCTCTGATTCCGCACAAATAAAGTGGCTCTTTGTTGTTTATTCAATACTCCAAGCAAACATCCATTCTAGGATGTCTATACTTCTTTCTCTCTCTGCTTGGGGAACATTTTTCTTGTAAAAGTTCTACTCATTTTCTTCTATCCCATTTTGCATAAGGTTACATTTTCATGGAAACTTACTCTGAATAAGGTGCTGAAAATTGTACTGCTTAATGCGTGACTCTTTCCATATCTTTCTTTAGTTTTCTCTGTAGAAATTATCACAAGCTGCCCTACAGTAGGTTTAAGGTAATCGTTTGTTTATTTGATAGTTTTTTGTTTTTGTTTTTTTGTTATTTCTTTACACCTAGAAAAATGTAGGCTCCATGAAGGCAAATAATAATGTTCAGTTTTTCTATTGAAATATGTACCTTTATAGTTCCAAGTCTCCCTCTAACTGTGACTTTAGCCAAGTCTACAAGTTGTGACACGTAACATCTTGATTATCACTCAGTCTAAATATTTCCTGGCACAGAATATGGTCAATTTTGGCAAGTGTTTTAGGTGCCCTAGAGGGAAATAGATATTCTATAGGTTATGCAGTTTTTAATGCAATGTGCTACATAAATTAGGTTTATGATTTTTTTAAAACCATGAATTTAAAAGACTCTCTAAACACTGACACTATATAATATTTATCTGTTTTTTCCTTTTTTCCCTTTTACATTTTGAATCTATACTGTAAAGCAAATGTGAATTTAAATTGAGGGTTGTTACATTTTAATGATACATTAACCACTTATTACTAAAACTAGAGATAAATAAGTAACTTTGTAACCACTTGTTACTAAAACTAGAGAAAAAGGATATAGCTTTTATAGCTTTGTAACCACTTGTTACTAAAACTAGAGAAAAAGGATATAGCTTTTATAGCTTTGTAACCACTTGTTACTAAAACTAGAGAAAAAGGAAAACACAAGCTTTCTTTTGTTTAGTATTTCTGTGATATAACTCTTTCCAGTCTTTTATTTTCAATATTTTGTATTATTATAGGTTTCCTATGCACAGCATATAATAGGCTCATTAAAATTAAAATAGACAAAATTTGATGTAACTGCTAATATGTTTGGGTTCAAATTAAACGTTCTAAATTTGTTCTGCCTGTGATATGTTTCTTTATTTTTTTCTTGTCTTCTTTCAGGTAAGATGCTCTTTTATTCCTTCTTCATTTATTTGTCAGCTTTACAGTTATTTATTGATTATTTGAGGTTGTTTATTACACTAGGACTTACAACCTGATTTTTTAACTATAAATTAAAGCTTTTAACATTTCACACAAAATGCTTTCATGTAAACTCTAAGAAGATGAAAAGAATGGGTCTCAATCAATAATCAACACAGGAAATTTCTCCTTCTCTGATAGTAGTGAAGGCAAACATTACTTTCATATTAAGATTAAGATCTTTATCATTTTCATGAAGCATCTCGTTGAAAAGTATTGTGACCTATGTGCTTCTTAGAATTAAATTTTCTTTAAAGATTTTCTCATAATAAAATTAATTTGAGAATATTATTTCACCCCCAGCAAAAAACTTTACTGATGTATTTCTAGTCTCTAAAATGTTTTAAATACGTATATGACAAAGGCCACCATAGTGAATCTTTCTTTTTTCTTTCCCATTTAGATAAATATGTGCTCAAAGCAGGTGGCTCAATTCACTTATCAGCATTTGGCATACCAGGTAAGCAATGAGAAATTTTGAGGGTTATTGAATAGAATAGGGCAATTTTCATTCTGGCACTTAGGGAATTAGCTGTGTAATTCCCATTAATTTTAATGAGAGTACTGTGTATAATCCGTAAAAATATAATGTATCTTTTTTGGAAATTTTTATAATGGATCAGCACAAAATTGTATAGCACAGGTGTTTAATTGGTGATGGATATAATATCAAGGATGAATGCATTAGGATCAAAGAATAAAAAATCAATTACTTGCGAAGTTAGGAACTTCTGGAATATAAAATGGTTGTGTCATATTTTGCACAGATTTGAAATTTGTTACTGAGAGAATCAAAGATGACTATCAAGTAAAACTAATCTGCATATTGTTTAGTGGGTTGGGTGTAGATATGTCTATTTTTTACTTAGCAATTATTTGGGGAAACACTTAAAAATGTCCGTTGTCAGTATTTTGGCACATGCATGATTCAATTTCCATAATAATTAATTTTAATTTCAATTAACCTTACAGAGCCAAAAAAAAAAAAAACCCTCTCAAATTTCAATTTCAGATATTTCAGAGCAAAACCTTTCTAATCATTATGTCAAAAATAAAATATTCTCGATATTCCTAGGGACGTTCTTCAGGGAAACTGAATGAATTGCTACTTTTTTATGGTGTTCAGTGAAATAGCGGGGTCATTATTTTGTTACATGACTTAAAAAGGCTTAGAAACCAAAGTGACGTAACAGGTTGTATCTCTCTAGCCATCTTTGTTCAGTGATCTTCCTCTCATTTCTAGTCAAAGGAATTATGTAGACATCAGTATGATACGTGATATTACATCCTAGCTACTCTAGACAGAAGTGTTATTTTACGACAGAGTAATATTTTAAGTGTTATTTTACGACAGAGTAATAAGATGTATCATGAATGTATTTCTTATTCTATCATATGACAAACAGAATAGAAACTTTAATTTGAGAATTTAGATGATATTGCATTGTTTATTTTCACATTTGTCTTGGCTGTTACACCTATGATTTAAAAACACAAAAATAATCATAAACCACAATTTAAAATTATTATTTGGATATTACACAATGTGCATTGGGAATGTGGAATTCCAGTCTATGTTTCAAGCTAATCTTGTCATTAATTCAAGTACCTGTTTTCCACTTTAAAATATTTGATGGGTATGCACTCTGTGGTTAAACAATCTCTATAGTCCTGCAGATTTTCTCTACGGATGCATATCTCCCTGACAAAAGACAGTCTTTTCAGTACTACTTCTGTTTTCAGGCCCTCTGAGTAGCATCTCAGAATAGTCAAACAAGTATATTAGGACATAAAATATTGAAAAATTGGAAAATTCTTTCAGAAAGTTTCACATTTTTAAAGCCCAGTTGATACGTTCGGAAAGATTTGAGTTAGAGATTGTGAGATAACAGACACAAAAGAGGGAAAAACCAATTGAGATAAGTAGAAAAGAAAAAAATTAAGTATATTGACCCATGTCTTCTTGAATCAGTCTCTCAGTCCCAAGAATGGATCAGTTTGATTAAACAGTAGTGTCCCATTCCAGGAGGTAGCATTCCAGATGGGCTCTCAGAGCTAGGCTTCTATGCATAATGAGGGCACACAGAGCTTTAATAAGAGGCATATCATATCTTTGGACACAGAACAAAAATAGAGGCTAATGTCTAGAGTAATCTGTAAGCTAGTTTTTCTAGAGGGTCCAAAGCTTCTTCAAATTACAGTAGAAATCTAACCAGATTTTTCTGGATTGTGGTTTAGATCAGGTGTTCAAGTGAACTTTCTAAGTAGTTCAAACACACATCAGAAGTCATGAAGACTGTTTATACATAAGTTGCTGTGTTGATTTTCTCCAAAGGTTACATTAAATTTTCTAGCTTCAGTTTGGAGATCTTCAAGGAAAGCACAGTCATAATTTCCAGTGATTCCAAGTGCGAAAAATGGGAGAAATTTTTGAAAACTTTAGTTTTGAGACTGTCAGGAAAGAATTCAGAATTTGGCCCAGATTTTAGACAAATAACAAAAACTCAAAAACAGTAGACAGTGCTAGAATCTAATAACAAGTGTGTTATAGTTTGTTTGTCTGAAATACAGCTTTTCTCTCTTTTGTTCCATATTTCTACCAAGAAGAAGTCATTGTAAGATCAACTTATTTACTAGAAAAGTTTTGATCTTATTATAAATTGGTCTGATTATTTGCATAAAGAACAACATGAATAGTAATTAGCCTTATAGGATCTTTTAAACTTGGCTTTGCTGGAATATTTTCATAAAGAATCTCACAGGCTGGGCGTGGTGGTTCAAGCCTGTAATCCCAGCACTTTGGGAGGCC